>NT_176547.1:581210-599155 GCF_000188095.3 Bombus impatiens | reverse complement strand
GTCGCGGCGACGACGCCGCGCCACGATTTTTCTCGGTGTCGTGTCTTCTGCGCTTGGAAACACCAGGAACGTCGCGAGTTCTTCTTCGATCATCAGGCCGGCTTCCACTGCCACCATCATGACCACCGCTTTGGGCCTTTTAATGATCTTGCTGCCAGCAGCGTATCCGGACAAGATCTCCATCGGTGAGTGTAGCTATCGAGTGTTTTCTATCGAATCGTCCGAGTATTCCGTGGGCATGAAACACGCGTACGGGCGTCGTACGGCCAACGACAGAGGCACGTTGCGCGACATCGCTGGTCGAACGTTGTGCAACTGCTCCAACGGTTATGGAGGGTTGTTGCACTCGAGTCGACCCGTACGTGTCTATTCAACGCTGGCTGGAAGTAAATACTCCGCGTTCTTGATGTGCAGTTGCTACGGTCCGCGTGAAAGCTTTTGCACATGATTCTCTTTGACGACGTGAGAGGAGGTGAAAGGGGGAAGCAAGCGATGGTCGTGTAAATAACGTGTTTTTCATGCGATGAAAACGAACGAACGATCGTCGTCGTCGTTCCTAGAATCCCCAGTGCATCGAGTTTGATACGTTCGTTCGTTGGATAAACTAATATGTTTTCTTTTCTGTTTTTATGAAAATACGCGTAATCGCAGCGAAGTAAACAATCCAGGTAGAGTTCGAGACGGAAGCTCGTAGTTCTGTTGTTGTTCCCCGTGTTACATGCTATTTCCAGAAACAGTAAATAAAAATCAGTAGCGTTATTACAGTTTGTCGTGATTATGAAAACATTCACCGTCGAGTCTTCGGTTGAATTCGTAACGAAGGGAAATACGTTCCATTTGAAATGTTTATAAATCGCATGTACGAACGTTCTAGTCGTGACGACGTGCTTGTTATGCTTTATCACGTAGAATTATATTGTTATATCCATACGTACAATTGTTCGGAAAACAATAATGAAAAGAACGAATAATAAATTATGAAACGTATTAAATTCGCATTACGTATCCTTTTTTTAAGTGGCCTCATACATACGAAGTATTATTTCATCGCATGCTTTCAATTAAACATCGATTTCAGTAATACAAAGCAAAATTATTACTAATATAAATGTTACGATTTACGTTATTACTATTTTTTTTCCGTTACATTAAATTAGTATTTGCCTCTGTGTTTACGAGGGAATAGATTCGAGTAAACCATCTGATAGCGAAATCATGAAATGCAAACCCGTGATAGAATTGTACCGATTGATCAATCCATCATTGGTTACGTTTCTGGTTGAAATAACCACGATTAAAAAAATATTCGCTATTTATCTCAAAATCATTGGTTGAACAGAATACTGAAAAGTTTTAAAATACTGAGCACGTTTTTCGAAACCCGCGGCGTTTATCCGATGTCATAACAGGTATACAATTTGTTTCTTTAATTTCCTACGAACGAAAGTCATCATAAATCTATATATATTGAAATTCAATTATCAAATAGCATACATACACAAGTATCTACATAAATCGTTTCGGTACCACCAATTAAAATAATTTTCTCGAAATCGAAATCTTTACGTCGAAGTTTCAACTTAATTAAGCTGAGTTTAAAGTTATTTCATATAACGTTATAGCAACCCTAATATTAACTCTGCCACCGAATGACGCCATCGTACATATAGACGCTTGGGAGCGTAAGTTTGAACGACACGTTTGTGAGCACACAAAGTGCGCGTAATTAAACAAGGAAAGGGAGATACGTTAAAAAATATTCGCAATTGGAAATAGGGAGAAACATGATAAATCACACTTTTCGTTTTTACAGTAGAACCGTAGAGCAGTAGTATGATACTTAACGTGTTAATTAATTCGATATTATCGATACTGTGTTTTTATTTGGTTTTCCAGATTAAATATATTTGTCGTTTGCTCGAAGAATATTTAGTATTTATTATTATTACGAAATTATATTGTTCATTTCATGGTAGATTTCGTAGATTTAATAGTTAGTTTTAAGAGACGTGCATTTATGGATTTATCAGGTTAGCCCTCTTTTTAATTTTTATATTGCCACACAGTGATAGTTTCAAGTATCCACCGTATTAACACTTTATCGATCAAACATTTATCGCGAACAATGAAAATTTAATAAAACATTAACGTCTATCACACGTCATATTTTATTTCCGTTACTTTTATGAATCTTTAATAATACAATATATTTTTATTATAAACATTACTTTGAGATCTTTTTCTGTTGATCAAGCACATCGGTTACGCGTTCATTTATTTCTCAGCTAAAAATTAAATCCAGATTAATCTTAAAGCGTCGCACGTATGTGGCGCTGGTCAAGCGTACGCGTTAAAGAGGCTTTGGTTATTATTCCTACATTATTGATTTAACATAATTCAAATTACATATTACTTGAAATCCTTATGTCTTCGCAATATTCCATTATTAAAGCATTAAAATTAGCCAGGTACCAATATCGAAATCAGAATATCAAAAAGATCAAAATACACGTGAACCAGACTCAAACTATACAAACTATTTCTCACCTATGGTCTTCGATTCTTATCTAGAGGGTATCCTCTCAAAAAGTTTCATTCCCCACAGAATTTGCCGGAAACATTCTTCCGTCTGTCCCTTACTCTACTTACTCTACGTACTCTCTTTCCCCACTTCCTTCTTAATGCCAATAATTTCCCGGTGGGATTCAAAAATCGGTCATCAATGTCTCGCTCGACGGAGAAGCGTGATATTCGGTTAAAAGCCTGCTAGATTACCGTCAATGCGCATCTCAGCTGCGTAACGCTAGAAGTTGTGGGAAATGACTATGGAGAGAAGGAAAGCGTGGCGGCCACGGGTGAAAACGCCGTGGGCAAGGGTAAGACGGAGAAGAAGCGAGCGAGATGTCTCGCGCGAGGGTGGAAAGGGAACGGAGAAAGTGGACGCGAGAGTGAGACGAACAAATACAGAAACAGTGGTTGATGTAAGAGGGCGCCGAGCAAGGGGAGGAAAGAATGCGCGAGAGACAGAGAACGAGGCGGAGGAAGAGAGGAACGTTGAGCGAAGAGTGAATGATGAATGCCTATAGAAATGGCGGTGTCTTTCTTCCACTCGTGTAGGTATGTAGGTAGAGAACTACCGGCTAAGTCGACGAAAAGGCGAGGAGGAGGTCGTGGCACGAGAGGTGGTGGTGACGTTGGAGGAGGATGAGGATAGTTGGAAGGTTCGTTGCCTTGCCAAGTTATACAGCGCACGGCGGCTTTCTTTGCTACTCGAAGGGCGCTCTCTACCACTTCACCACCACTCGCTCTGTATATTTTTACGGAATTATGCGAAAGACCGCGGCGAAAATATATCAACGGAACGCGTCATCGGTACTTGACCTCGCTTATGATACCCGTCCTCGCCCCTCGTCCACCCCGATTCACCCGAGTCGCTCGTTGCAGGGAGTTTTAAGAGAGTTCTCAGCCGATTCCTGGTCGACGTCACGTCGCACGTACATTACGTATTCCGATATAAATCGCCGGATTAAAATACACTTGCGGTGGATTGTTGTCCACGCGGTCGCGCCACGCGTACTTCCACGGTACGCTGTTTCTTCCAGTCTATCGGAATACTTGGTATATTTGCCGAAAGAGACATATAAGAGTCGTAACTTCTGAAGAAATTCAATTGAGTATGTTGAATCTTAAGATGCAGAAGTTGGTGATTGAAATGTACAATGTAAGATAAGTCGTCGATGGAAATAATTAGATTTCTTTATGACAAACACGATTTTCAAGTTTTATGCTGTACAAAATTTGTGTAAATGTAAATAATTATATTTACGATCTTTATTATCGCGTTATACACGGTGTCTTTATAAACAAAATTGTTTGCTGAGGATCATTAGCGTTCTCTGGTATACTTTAAAATTCAGGGGAACCAGTTCGGTCGTCAAGGGAAAGCTTGACGCGTCGGAGGTTCGTTTTCACCTCGTGTAGAGTGCACTGTGGTGGAATCGCGGTCAAGGTTCAACGTATAGAAGAGTAGACTTTTTAAGCAGTAGAACTTAATTGCGAATTTTACTTACGTCGTGTACGATGCTTTTACGCTGATGAACAAAGAAGACGCGAAAAAATTCCATTACACTCACTTTTCGTGGCAACCACCTCGGCTTTTTATCTTCCATACAACTTAAAAATTTTCATTTACAAACCTATTTCGTTATCTTAACGTTCCGAGCTCGTCCAATTAGCGCCAGCTTTTTTCGACAGAGCTTTCCAATGAAATTAGTCGAAATTTTAATATTAAATCCTTCGTAAAACGCACGCTTTGTGAGATTTGTATTTTATTTGAAAATAAAATGCACCTTCTTCGTACTTGTCTTGTCTATCCACTAAAGACGCTTATACGGCGGACAAAGGAATCATATAGCCGTATTTCCCCATTGTACGCAAAGATCCATACTACATCAATTTGTTCGCACAAAGTAGGTACTATGAATACAAACACAGCAATAATCCTGACAAACATCATCCATAAAGCATTAAAAATCAACGAATCCTTTTTGACATTTCATTTACTTTGATCTTTAACATTTGATTTTCATATTATACATATATATGGTACAAAGGTTACGGATGTAACACATAAATTACATTTTCTCTCTTGTATGCCACCATATACTTTAAAACTCTGTATGTTGTTAACAATTGGTGGAATTCCACGTCAGATCTATCTTCGCATTTAACTTTAGCATTAAATATATGTTTTCGTCACCTTTCTGAATGCTTTAACGATATTAATAACTAATATCGGTTAAATTAAATTCACGTGGTAACTAAACTAATATTATTCGTTTCTTATAAGAACATCGTACGCTTATCACCAGTACCATTTTCAAGTTTATATCTTCAAATCTATCAGGTTGTTCCTTTTTTCCGCTGTATCATATTCAAATAGTTCTTCTTAGCATAAAAGTGTCATAACGATACACGTAAAATTAACAAAGATGGATTTATCATACTTTCCCGTGATCTTTATATAGTACAATAGTTTTGTGCACGGTACAAGTGCACGTTGTCTTCTATTCGAATCGATCTGCTTGACAAATGCAAGGAACTCGCACTGTACCACGCAATAAATGCGAATTTCTGCCAGTATTAAACGAAAATTCCAAAAATTCAGCACCGAAGTAGCTGCGAGACACTGGCGTGAATTATATAGCGGTTCCTTCTCGAATCTCCGTGTCGACAAAATGGAATTAGAATGGCTATGGGGTGGTCGGGCGAAGTCTTTTGATTCGATGAGAACAGAAAATTTCTGTCTTCCAGCTGTGTTCATGCTGGCAACGTCTGGCAAGTAGCATCTCGAACGACGCGAGCAAAGGTACGATGCCTTTGTAGAGGAAGGTAGCGGTACCTACCACTCAAGCGACCTACCGTCCGACTAATGCGATTAATAGCACGCCCGCTATCAGACAAGAGAGACAGGGCGATGTGCTCGTAGCTTCAGTATCGTCGTGTTCATCATTGAAGAATTTCCCTCTCGCTGCTAGAACGCGCACGTTGCGACGAAATCGAATTTTACCGCGTTTCCCGGGCATTGGCTGGCGGAATGAGTGCTCGATCGAGGTGTCTGTGGAAAAAAGTATTTTGCTGCTACTTCGTCACGGTAACTCTATGCATATGTATATATCGTTATGGATTATTTTCGAGTGGCGAGATTTACCTGTGAAATGGAAGAATTTTTAACGTAATCCTTAATAAATCCTTGATGTACGCGTCTCTTCCGAGATAACTACGTATCGAAAAAAAAATGATCGATTTTAGAATTGGTTTTCGACTATATCGTTTGCGATTATAATGCTTTGATCTACGTTTTAGCGAAAGAAAATGTTACTTTTTATAAGTATCATTTTTAATCGATGTAAAAGTATCACAACATAGGCTGTGTATGATGAATTTCAAATTACTGAACAAAATATTTCAACGTTACTACTTAGAAATATTAACTTACTATAGAAAATCTTTCAAATTATTATTCTTTACGTATTAATTTCTATAACGAAAAAGTAGGAATCGTGTAAGGTATATGTATACTTATATATACGTATCTACTACTTCAATGTACCTTGCTAACTCTCCAACTCTTAAAATGAATAAATCACTGGTAGAAATATATCCACGATGTGTCACGAATTCTTTAAGCTAAAGTTAAGATCTTCTTGTATATTACTATCGAAGCTTTTCTCAAAAAGTTGCGAACGAAACTCATATTCACGAGACGATTTCTGTTGTTTCGATTCATCAGACGAGTCCTAACGGTACAAATACCGTGGACGCGATTCGGTTCCATACAGTTTATGAATCGGCACGGCGTTGTACCTGACCTTTCCTCGCGAATTATACTAATTCGCGCACAGAGTAATCCGTACAAAAGGTTGGCATTCTGAACGGCGAATGTCTCGGGTACCGATAGCATCCGAATGCCAATTTATTATTCACATAATCGGGCGCAATCGGACCGCGTTATTCGGCGGCCGTGTAATGCGAGACTGGCTCGGCTGTGTTTCTATAATTGATGCATTGGCTCCTCTATTAGAATGACAAAACCGCCGGCTCGTGTATGGCCATCGACGCATATTCTACTATGCTTGAACACGACGGCCAACCACGCGAGATATCTCTCTAAAGCGTGCTTTACAATATCGTCTGTATTCCTGCGAAGTTACTCGCCATTAAAGCCACCGATCTGGAGAAATCTGCCATCCAAGTTCACGGAATTACTTACAATTCACGAGACACGTCTTTTTAATAAGATTCATTAATTGCTTCGTTGGGGTTGGTTTCATCGCGGTCATTGAAATTGTTTACAATTTCGTTCAGTCGGTTACACTGCTACGACATTTGGAGATATAAAATTAATTGGATCGAGCGCGAGTCTGTATTTTATGAAATTGAAAGAAGTTTAGGCGATTATCATTTTTTCGAGGATAAAACAAAATTAGATGGCAGACTAGATCGCTTCGGAATATGTGGGTGTCGGTTCAAAGGTAAACTCAGTACACGGAAATAAAAAGAGACGTAATTTTATTCCTGTAGTTTTACACTTAAAGTCTTCGATTTGCAACATATCAACGGACAAGGACGAAGTGCTACGACGATTCAAATCACATATAATATCGAAAGGATTGAAACAACAGCGAATTCAAATAATATTTGCTAACTCTGAACAACAAGCTATTAATTAAAAACATTTATCAATACAAAGCTTAATATTTCGATCGTACGTTTCTTTGAATCTTCCTCTTATATTTATATTTTATTTGAAATTCACGTTACGCGTTCAAATTACGCGTAATATTTTCTATGAAAACAGGGGGAAATGTTAATGAGAGCATTCAGATATGTACTATCTCATGTAACACCCCAACGACCATTTACAACGTATCAACAGGAATTCCGAGCGTCGCTACGCTACAACAAAGCTTATTCCAGATACGACCAACTTATTCCCGCCATCCATGAAACCTGCTCTTGTCCTCGTGCAAGAGCGTATAACAGCTTTTTCGCCTGTATCATATAATCTTCTATCTCGTATCTTTGATCAAACACGCCCTACGATATACATACATCAAGTAGACATCATTGATAAATTTCTTGTTATAAAATGTATCTCCTCCCCAGTCTCGTTGAGTAACAACTCGAAGAAGAGCGAACGTTAACGTATCTGTATGCAGAAGAGCGAAATATTTATGTGAGAGCATTTTAAACGTGTTTCGACGTTCCGCAGTGTCGTTTCTGCTGTGTGATCGTCAGTGTCAATGGAACGTATATCTGTATCGGAAAATAATGTTACCCTACCATTGCACACGAGCTTTGCCGTATCGCGGAGGCGGAATACACCTGCCATTACGAGCAACGTAGCAATAGTACGTAGAAGCATCAGACACGACCAAGAGTAATCCGATATTACCGAGCCGCTTTTCCACATAGAGATGGGTATGTCTTCGGTGGAAAGCATCCTGAGGGTTTTCAGCCGATGTCGTCTTGCTGTTACGAAAGATACGTTCAGTGATGTAGCTGTACGATAGGTCATACATACGTCTTGTCTCACGGTCACTGTTGTCTCGCAAAGTGGTATTACATTTTTTCTATCCATTTTCCGGCATAGGATACCTTTCGAGAGAAACGAGAAATTCTTCTTCTTCAATTTGATCGAGTGACGTAGTTGTGACAAATTTTTTGGAAAACATCCTTTATACGACTTGGTAATTCAAGTTACCGTTCGTATTCGTTGTTCGTTGTTCGTTGTTACGTCACACAAGTGTTCAGTAATGGTCTCGTAGCGATTAACGACGCGAGATCGTTTTGTTAATTGAGACGACGAACAATTCGACGATCGACTATTTTATATTTCCACGTGCCCTGTCAAGACTCAAAACGAACGTTCGCGAAGGTGGAAGAGGTTTAAAAAATTTAAGGAAAGAGGCAAGAGGCAGAAAGATGATGGAAACAAATGGAGGGTAATTTCTTGATTTATCGAGGTGACTAGGTAGTAAATCCTTAGATGAAGCTCGAGCTGCTTCGTAGTTTTTATGTAAATTTATAGTCTTACGATATGTTCGATATACACTACGTGTAAAAAGATTGCAAGAAGGGAGAGCAATTAGAATTAAAAATACAGATGAAAACGACGAGATTGAAATAGAATTCTAACGAAAAGGGTGGAGTCGAAGGATAATTGGAATGTCCAAATGTAAGCATGTTTATCCATCGACGTTTGGTTTACGAGATGACTTTTACATTATACAATGCGGACATCAAAGCAATCCTAATGTTACACGACCGATGATTACGCCTGGCATTAATCAAATAGGATTCTCAGTATGCAAAGTGACATGTACGTCGCCACTGTTTCCACATTAATTCGACTAGGGAATAACGTTATCTTCGACACTGACTCGCACACCATCCGCCGATTTGTGTTTGTTTAACGCGTCGCTACTTCAGCTGTATTTCTGACGCGTTACATCGAAATCTTGTGACTCGCAATTCTGCATAAAATGTCCGTGTAACGTCGAATTAACGTTGCCCCGTTTCCTTACAACGTAAGAGCAACGCGAAGAAAGATGAAAAGAATCTAGAATTTTTCTATCTTGGATATTTATCTTTAAGCGAAAGAGATACTTCGCTTTGATGTTTTCACCGAGAACAGCGCGGGTCGTTACGAAACTCAAGCACGCAGTTACGCGACTCTCCGAAAAAGAAACTGTTTTTAGTCGCTTTTGCGGCTACGGTGTGTACGCCCGCGAAAAATTTTTACTCGAGATAAGCGTGTCATCGTACGAGAAAAAGGCGAACCGGGGGAAACAGCTAAAAAGGAAGAACAAGGCGACACAAGATAGAAAGAGAGAGACAGACAGATTTTCAGGGTGTTAAAAAAAGAAAGGTCTGCGACCTTAAGGTCTTATAATATCCATCGAAAAAAACAAAAAGCTTGTAGTCAATGTAAATCACAAGAACGATACTTTGTACGTAAAATCATTCTTATTTAAGAGCATTCGACCTTGTAAATGAGTTTTACTTTTATCCTTCTGGCTAAGTACTATAAGCTCGTTAGACATCTTTTTTTTTCATTCTTAATTATTAATGGATGTTAATAAAGTAATATCCATATAATTCTTTCGCGTACGGTACAAGCGTCATCTCGCGCTCGAGTCGATCTACTTGATGAGCGCAAACAACTCGCGTTGTATTTAACGATACGGACGAATCTGAGGGAGCATTGAACGAAAATCCGCAGGGTTCACGAAGTTGAATAATTCAACGCTACTCGCGAGACACTAGTTGAATTATATAGCGATTCCTTCTCCGATCTTCACGTAGTCTCCCTTCTTTTTAACACTTTACATGTATGTATATGAAATTCACGAGTCGAAGTAAGAGGGTGTTCTTAGAAAATGATGCTTTAAGATCGTGCGATAACATCGTGTATCGACTGTCTGCGGAGCAGAGACAGGCTGGCTGCTACGAGGCAATGAAAAAAACGTGACGAAGGGGTGAATACTGAAGTAGAGAAACGGCGAATAGACGGACATAACGAGACATGGGGAGATAGATAAGTAGATAGACGTGTCGCAGCGAGGAAAGACGGAGAAGATAGCGAAATGGAGGAGGATGGTATAGGTGTAACTATATGAAGAAGAGATGGAAAGGGATAGAGATAGATATAAGACACGTTCGAGTCTTTCGAGGCAGAGACGGTGATTCTAAGAACGAAAGAGTAACGAAAAGAAATTGGAGAAGGGCTGAACAGGGATAGATATAGGGAGATAGAAGAGACGAAGTTAGAGTAGGATACAAGCAGAGAGATCGATGCTTGACTTCGTCGAGCTCGGATACTCTTCTCTCTATTCGACTTCCACAGCCAGCAGCTACGCCGTACAGCCATTTGCCAGCTTCTTCTTGGCCTGGAGATCCGGGACGGTTATTAAAACCTGCGTGGCTGAGCCGTTCGGTAACTGCCGCTGAGAACTTTTCCTTACTTTCGATTCTTTGGAATTTAATTAAAGTCGGGATAAGAAACGCAACCGGTCGGCTTCCGTCCGAAAGATCTTCCGATTTTTATACCAACATCCATTAAAAGATGTATCCGCGTTGGGCGCGCGATGAATCCTAAATAATATAATAATAAGGTTTTGTTTGACGCGGATTAAAAGTTTCATAATTATAGACCCGGTTAATCTTAAGTTATTTTAGGTTCTTCTGACTTTTTAATGATATATGATGTTTCGCCTCTTCTCTTTTTTTTTGTGAAAATGAGGGATCTTTATATCTCGAAGGAATTAAAAAGAAGACGGGAAGAATGGAAAGAGGGTAAAAAGAGAAGGAAGGAAATGATCTACTTTTGCTCCTATTGATTCCAGAGTTCTGGAAATAAGGCTTAATATCTTCTTTAACATAAGATTATTTCTACCATCTCACTGTAAATCTATTTCGCCAGAAATTTTACAGTAATAAGATACGTAAACTATCCAACGCAATTATAAATAGTAATACGATCGATATAATACGTTACAAGGTTGGATATATTTTACGTGTACAAAATTAATGCAATAATTGCGTTCTCCCAGAGGGACGCGAGCAAATTTATTATTCATCCTAATAGCATTTGACGTAGGTATGATAACAGTGGCCACAAGCAGGTAAGAATATCATCGATATTCACCGCGTCTCGCATCGAACAACTTCTCGAAATTTAAGAAAATCCAACGTCCCAGTCGTAATTCTTCGCTTTGGTGACTCTGTTACGAGTTACCTCGTGGATTCACGGAACGACCAGAATCCCACTTGGCAGACCGCTGCGGTTTAAGAACTTGACAGGGGTGTGCCGTCTAGCTTATTTCTATATAGTAGCCTTGCGTGGTTCACCCTCTTCTTCGGTTCGCGATATTCCTATTTATATGTCGGGACACGCAAGGAACCTTCTTATACGCGTTCCCTTCCCTCGAGTATCGGAGTCGTCAAAGAATACAAGTTGACTTTGCAGCTTTTTCCACTCTTCCTTTATCCATAGCCGACCGTTCGATCCGACTTTTTGTCGCGAAACCCTCAAAAGGTGTAGCTTTTTAATATTAAACGCGGAGATTATGTAAAACTTGAAGCATCTCTGTTCTTATATTCAACCAGTCTTAGATTCAACGAGCAACGGTTTCAGGTTAGGTTTAGGGAATTCAGTTGGCATCGTAACTTTTGTTGGGAAATCGTGAACGAGGTGAAACTGGAATAGTGTCCATTCGGCGACCTTTACTCCAGCGAAGATTATCTAAGATAATGGATGTCGTGGAGAGTAAATTCCATGGATGGCTCGAACTCGCCACCAAGAGATATTTCCTACGGTATTTTATCGCCCACGGTGCGTGATACGATGGCCCATTAATCCTGTTCTTGTTCGTCATTTTATCTCCGACGGTCCCTGTACGAATGTCCTCAGAGCCGGAAAGATGATAACAGGATCGTAGAAATAGTTTGTTACGTCGCACTGTTACAAAGCGACGTGTAGGTGGCTGTATTAAGAGAAAATGGAATAGAATAGAGAAACATAGAGGCTCGTAGATCGCAGAACGTTTAATATTCCGTAGTCTTAATGCACCTCTCAGGACGATAAAATTCATTGTGTATGATTTCGAACAATTTCGTTCGCGAATAATGCAAAATTGTAGAATTATTTATATGTTTTCACGATTGCTTTATAGGCGTCTTTTTGCCTATGAAATCTTCCCGTTTCTTATTTATTCGCCACCTTTACCTCCGACCTCTCGTACAAGGGAAACTTCTATTCCAAGTTTACGAAGTAAATTTAGCATTTTGATTAAATTGAATAACTATTTCCTTATACGATCGTGGGAATATAAATTTCATGCGACTAACTTTCAAATGGCAAGGATAAATTTGTAGAAAAGCAGAGTCCGAGGTTAGGAAGAAGGAAGAGTGCATGACTACTGAAGATTTTAATTATGTCGCTTACATTACGCTCGAGTTAATGGATTGGTTGTCTTGAACGACAATGTGTCTGTAAATGTTCACGTAGTTTATTTGGAGCAAATAAAAGAGAATGAGAATATGCGACAAGAGAAAGAATAAGTACACGAATATTAGAATCTATTAAATCCTTCGATGTTGTGCATCGAATGGTATGAGATCTAGAATTTTGAATCTCTTCCATAAATAGTTTCATTTTACACTGCCTTTGAAGTTTATATCTTTGATACGGTAATGTACAGGTTTGCTTAACATCAAAATGAAAATTCCCCTAATGTAGATGCATTTAATGACGAAGACATTTAGCGCAAATTCTCATTCATTTCAGTATTTCCATTAAATTGTAATTCTAGTCACTTTTCTGATAATGTAGATGATTCAATGTAAGGTACATAGGTTAAAAGGAACGCTAGGACGAGGATGAGGCACAAGGATGGCTAGAAAGGTTTGGGTAGGAGATGTAGAGAAAATAAAGCGATAATTATAGGGAGACGTGGGTCCGGGAGAACGATTTTGCGTATGCGCTTACACGAATGCATACGGGCTGTTTCGTGTTTCGTGTTTCATGTTGTACGCTTCATGTTTTACGTATGTAATGGGAGGGTAACTCGCAAGTTACAGTCCCAAAGTTGACTCTGGTTTTGCCTTTAACGCCGGATTAGTGCGGCATCGCTGAGACTCATGGTGGCGTTTAATCATTTTCACTGCACACGGAATGTTGCGAATCGTGGAAATGTTGGGGATGTAGGGTAGCTGGTGACGAGAAAGCGATTCAGTATGAGAATGCAAAAGGGCGCCGAAGCTTTATCCGGCTTTTCTTTTGTACCATATGAAAATTTCATGCATTCGTTGTGTCTGCAGCCGAATTTTAACATCGTACGATCTACCTTTTTTCTCTTTCTTCGTTCTTTCATTTTTTGCTTTCGTCACGTCGTACTGTCCCCATTTCGAAAACGTTAACGTGCACTGTCGTTCTTAAACGTTTGAACACTTTGGTCTATTCGTAGAAACAATATAAGAATGTTACAAAAATGTAGGAATTGATAAATTAATAAATATCTGTTATTGTCTGTACTTATGCAATACGATATTGATATGTAATATGTATTCATATAATACCATATAGCATATTTCATGGAATCAACAAATATTATTAATGTACCTCGCCTGAAATTTAAATTGTTTAATTACAATCCTGCCACTAGCATATTGAAATTAAATAGTAAATTCGTTGAAGCATGTTAACCGGTTTTAAATATTATTACAACTAGTCACGATAGTCTTTCCATCAATTTGGAACATCTTTTCTATCTTATCAATGGTTTAATAACTAAACGAGAAGTATAATAGATGAACAACAATTTCTGTTTTATATTATTTTATTGAATTAGGTATGATCAATTTCGTTCTATTTCTATTATTATGTTCGTGCATAATTCAATAAACTAATATAAAATAGAAAACACAGCGCGTCTATTATTTCCTTATAAAACGAATGAAAACATTTCGGATAACCTAATCAATTCCTTGAGTAATAAGACTCATTGTTTGTAAATTTACCAATAAATTACACCATATCAAAAAAGGGCAAGTGTCCACATACACCCGCGATTAAAAATTGTTGAAGGTTATTTGACGTATAAACAGAGAAACTCGCGGATAAATTGTAAGGTAAAAAATATATTTTAATACAGAAGTGTAATTCAAAGTAAGAATACAATTTGAGCTGGTCCAGATCCGCACGCTAGCAGTGTTACCCTATAACTGAAAATCCCGAAGCCAACGTTCCCTGTTTATTGTTTATGGTCTGCCTTCGTCGCAGTCCTTTGTCTATACGCTGTCAATGGCTTCAGTGCTTGAGAAAACTAAAAAAAACCAGATGTAGAGTTTTCTTAGAAGTGGTGACCACTTCAACAAAAATATTACGAAAAATATTACGAAAAGAAAATAATTGTCAACAGTCCATTTAAGTTGAACATAAAAGAAGTTATACTGGGTGGTTGGTAACTGGTGGTAACTGGAAAATATAGAATAAAATTTTTTTTTTAATTTTTCCATCGAGGCAACGATCTACAGTGAGATCCGTTATAACGAGACGCGATAAAGTGCACGCGTACCGAGCGAAAATTTAAAGTCGATTTTCTCGAAAACAAAGCCTCAAACGAAAAATTTTTATTCTATATTTTCGACCTCTTTTTTCGCGTACAATCACCCCCTTTCCGCTTGTTACCAACCACCCTGTATATGTCAATGTCAATGTGAATGGCGCATACTTAGTTTATATGTGTATTATACATTGAAGTTTTCTTAAAAGTAGGTGTTCTAAGGCTTTTGAGTGGAAATGTACTTCTGAACGATAGCATAGATTTGCCTTACTTTGAAAAAAAGATACAAAAAAAAGTGCAAGGCAAATAGAAAAGATTAATGAATCTCGAGCTGGGATAGCCATTTCTATTTATACACATGCAAGATTTGGCGTTTAACTTGTACAAAGGCAAGAACCCGCCAACCGAACTCCGATTTCACGTTTGACGCTGGATTAGGGTGGCTTTGCGACTTGGCGTTTAATCATTTTCATTGCTCCCGCTGCTATTCAAAGAACGAAACGGAGCCACGATAAGAGGCAAAAGAGGTCGAGGCAGAATTTACTTTTAGACTTGACGCTGGTAAGTTGCATGCGAGAAAAACGAGAAAGCGCTAAACCGAATTTTAACGATCCACTGAAAAGTAAAATACTTACGTAGAAAACTACGTGCGTGCATTTAGTTAGCTTCGCACGTGAAATTTTCTTCGAGTTTCTTCGTAGATTATTAAAAATTTTAATTAGAAAATCCTGCTCGTTTCGTTTATCACTGAGATTCGAGGAATACAGAAGAGGGGCATCAGTTTCATTTTCTATAATACATCACAGGGAGGCAGTTTTTAAATTCAGTACAGTGCCAATCGATTCTATGTTATTAAAATTGAATTTTTTCCTTGGTTTTAGAATTAAATTCGTGTTTCTCCAGTCTTCGAAATTTTCGAAATATTTGTCGTCGTAATATCAAAGTAGATATCGTCTTAATAATCGAAGGTTGCGAATGAAAAACGCGATAAATCGAATTTGCTCGTATTTTGGAGCAAAGAAGAATTTTCAAATTCGATACGTTTTTAATCATTTTGAATGTTTAAGAAATATCACGAAGACTAGAATTATTACAATATTCGTTTCTTACAAAACAGCATGGGTCTGATGCTTACTCACAAACGATTTATATCTTCGAATATATTACGTTATTTCATATCAAAACACTTACGTACAAAAATCAGAGAATTATCAAGGATCAACTGTTCATATTCTGTGCCACGTGGTCTTCGTCAAATTATACCTTTGACAGTGAATTAATCGGTTACGTTTAAGAATTACATCTGTGGACTACCTTTTTATTTCACCGTATTAAAATCAGTCTCTTCGTGTATAAAACGCAAAGTGACATTAAAAAATAACAAAGATACACCTCTCATAGCTTTCTCTTGCGATCTCCGGTTATTTCACTTTTCTTCTTCCAACTCATTTACGTCTTCTTTTGGGAAGCGTCGTCTACTCCACAATTCGAAACCAGAGACAATTATTCTTGGAAAGTGGATCACCGGTATACGGTCGAGTGCACAATCGTGAGCGTTTATCAGATACGGTAATGCGAAGAAATTTCGACGATTATCCAAGTCGCTGTTCGAGTAATGCGAATTCATACGCGTAGTTTGCCTTATGAATCGCGAAGTAGGCCGTGTTATATTCAAAACGGGATGGGAATAACGGCGCTGCAGCGGAGCCAAGAACTGTTTTGGAATCTGTATCGAAGCAGGGCGCGTGGAAAATCGAGGCGAAGTGGAAAGAGTCGAAGTAACGTGGAAGTAGGTTCGAACGCGAGAAGGTGGCCAACTGATCGTGCCATGGAAAGGGGTACTGTGGATCCGGGAATTGTTTTGTATCGTACTAAAACCTGGGAAAGTTTCCCGTTGGCATGCATGTATGCCCCCGTTGAAAAGGGTGGAAGGCGGAAAAATCGTAAAAAGAAAAAGGACGAAACGGTGGAAGGATGTGGAAAGTATTGAGAACGGGAAGGAACGTGGGCGCCAGTTCTCGACAAATTATATTGCCGAGCTTGTTTTTGCTTCTCAAATGTTCGAAGGAACGTGTTCGACAACGTTTTACCGTAAAAATGTGTCGCGGTATAAAACTTCTCGAATCGGCCGAATAATAGTGGCAAGCAGACGAGAAAAAGGATACAACGACGTTAATCTCTGGAAGCTAGCGAAGAGAATTAGAGCTGTGATAAGTGTATAGCGGTGCATGAGTTAAAGGATAATTCGAGCCACGCTGTTGTTTTGCCTCGGAGTACCAAGTCTTTTAACGACCAGTATCGAGCAATCTACGGTTCACTCTGTATTTATAATTATTTAAAAATATATTTGACGGTTTCGACATCGAGTAATCTCGTCATTTAAACTACGACACGACCAAACATCCTCCACAAGTGAAATTCATGTTGCTACATACACAGTATTCTTCTTTCTTTCATTTTAAAAATCGAAGTTGGACAAATGCAATTGAATGTTTTTATATTTTGCTGTTTGCGAAGATCAGGCAATCACTCGTGTGGTTTTAAATTCGAATCGTTTTCTGAGAAACAACTGAAGTAGGTCCTTTAAATCTTTATACTTAGTTTCAGGGTCGCTAACTACTAGGTTAGAACCAAGGTGTTAGGTTACGAATAGGCAACCAATTTACCTTGGAATATGATTGCGTCTATCGACAATTTGCAACAAGTCCTATCAACACTAGTCATACATGTTCCTTAAAAAGTCTAACTAGCAATTATATGTTAGATTCGCTAAATATTCTTATTATACAACAGCCATTATCACTATACATTTCAACAGACTATTTCAACGGAAGATTGTTTAGTAATTACTTGTTTTACCCGAAGAAACTGCGCTATAATTAATTTAAATGAAACGAATCAGTTTTCAAACGTTGAAACGGTAGAATTACGGAATGTGATAAAGGGTGTTTACGAATTGAAGAACATTGCCGACGCAAAAGGCAGGTTAGAGCGATTTCGTGGGTAAAACGAGGGAAAGAGAAAGAGGAGAACGGAGCGACGACAAATCCGAATGTTTATTTGGTCCAGAAATTTTCAGTCACGAGTCACAATGAATATTTTAATGACTTCCTGTGGATGCTCGCGCCTTGCAGCTAGTTGCAAAGTCGGCATCCGTGGAGTGGCATTGCGACTGTATGGAGGATGAGCCAGGGAGGGTTGGAAAGGAGCTGAGAAGAACAGACTGCAGCAGAAGGGAAGTCCTCGGTCTCTCCTTTCCTTGGAAATTATAATCGCGCCACTTACCGTGGCACGGCTCGTCCGTTCTACGTTTCT
>NT_176547.1:513496-580817 GCF_000188095.3 Bombus impatiens | reverse complement strand
TGGCACGGCTCGTCCGTTCTACGTTTCTCTTTTCCTCCCGTCTCATCTACCCTTAGCCTTCTCTCACTCTCACCCCTTTGCTTTACAGAACGTTGATTTCATTTTACGGTAATTGTGTTTACGGAACGACACGCGAGTTACAAGCCTTTGTAACTCCGTGGAATCGTCAAACTTTAGTTGCTTTCTTCAATGGAGGTTGCGGATGGTTCTCGTTTTCAACGAGATCGCCGAATCGTTTTCGTCTCTTCACATTTTGTTCCATCATTTGATTTGTTTCGATTGGAAGGGATGGTAATTCGCGCGATGCGTCCTGTTGGTATTTGTTCGATAGTTGAAGATTGGTAAAACGAGCGACGAGAATAGAATGATCAAGCGTACGTACAAGATGTATAAAAATTGTACGTTACGACTGGCGTATTTCAATTTTACGCTGTATCGTTAGAACGAATTTCAAAGTTAAGGGTAATTTTACGTCTACTTTTTAAAATAAATCTGCAGCGGGAAAATTAACGTTGTGTGCGTTTCTTTTCTTCCGTGAAAGTAATTAACGGCTTCTGATATTCTTTTAAAGAAACGTGAACATCGCGCGACTATATGAATATAGAATATGGTTACATCGGTAGATCAATGTCTTCTCGCTTTTTATCCCGGTTATCTTGCGCCTGGATGGATATCTATGTCAATGAACGAGCTACTTACTATTTCGTTATTGAACGAAGGGAAAATGTCGTTTCTTATTTGACGTTTCTTTCTCTTTGACTTTTTATTAACGAAGGAGACACGCATCTCTCATTTTCTAAAGGAAACGATTTCGAGAGACGAGTAGAAATTTATTTCTGTGAAATGAAAGACGCACGTTCCGAACGGTTGTCGTGCACTCCCCCGCCCCCCTCTCGGTGTATTAAAAATGCTTTTAAAGCGAAAAACAGTAAAGTGCGTTATAAATTACTTTTCAAGCGTGAAAGAGTAGCTTTTACGTGAGAACATAGAAGTTCGTACTCGCTCTCGCATATTTCTATCCGACGATGTATAAATGCGTGACTCCCGTAATTTCAAACTCTTTCGATCGATAACTCATATTATATAGCGTAGATGAACGATGCCGGAAGCTATGAGTAAAGATAAGTAAATGCGACGATTCGTATTTTGCTGAGAATCTTTAATTCATAAATCATACTATCGGCTTCAGATTTGAAATCAGTGTTATTATAAAATTATAAAATCTATCGTACTTCACGGTATCTTTGTTTCTCTCTTTTCTTTCAGTTTTTTAATACGTTGAACGAAGATTCCCCTTCATATCCTATTTTCACGTAGGAGATTTAAATCTGATTTCCTCTGACAGAACGAAGCTTTATCGAAATTAGCACGAAGATCGACGTTACGTTTTAATTAACCTGAAAATGAAATATTTTTCAAGTTCTTTTGAAACACCCTCCCTTTGTGTACCTCTGGTAGTATGTTTCGCACGGTATCGTTTAAGCATCGTAGCAGAATTCTCCAGATAGATGATCTGTTACCCTAGCGTCGCGACGCCTGGTTCGGGGCTTTCCAGTTATATTGAAAACGTCTGTCGTCTGAAGTAAAGTAAATCTAATCTCGATTCAGCTACCATAAAAGCTAGTGCGACATCTCATTTTACGATACGCTGGCTACATACGTTATATTCCACGTATGAGGTATGCATTTACACGGCCAGGCCCAGTTCCACTGTAAGATATATATTAAGCGGTCGGCTTATGGGTGTAGTAATATTCCATCCCCCGTGCTACCCACACGGCAAATCCTTAATCGAGTACTTCGACGATGCTGCATCGCCGCGATGTTAAGCCGGGACCGGAAATTTCGATCTATTTCGTTTTATGAATGACGCTCGTGAAATGGAAATTTCATCGTCTACCTTTCTTATCCGTGGCAAACGGACGTATATAGAATGATTCGTTAAAATGGAAGATTAAAAGAATTCCGTGTCGTCGATAAATGTTTGTTAGAATGCAGATTGAACAATAGAGCGAGGATGTGCGTCATTAAATTTATACAGCAGCATATTTAATTATTCATAGAGGAATGGAAAACTAGAATATTGAAGGTAAAAGTACATAAAATATCCGAATTAAAGTACAAATCGTTGTGGATTTCGTTGGACGAAACAAATCTCTAGTTAGATTTTATTTCTCTAGTAATATTCGTGAAGGAATAATCTGGTAATCAGTTAAAGAGAAAAATCAAGGTATAAATTAAGAAAGACTAAGAATTTTAACAAAATTGCAAAGTTAAGAAACGGTGGAAATAAGAAGAATCGATAAAAAATGAAATACATCAGCGGGAAAGAAAAAGGAAAGAAATAATTTTTCGTGCCTCCAGTTTATTCCGAAAAATTCAATTACACAAGATCGTCTATGCTCTAGGTTTAGGACATATTTTCCGTACCGTGTTGGTTAATTATCGTAGAAAACCCGATAGCACAACTCGATATCGTGGCTTTGCAGATATTAAATTCCTTTCGTGCATATTTCATCAGTTACGCAACGAGCTTGTTATACGTACACCATTACCTTGCTTCTGTTCACTTCGATTCCATGTAATCAACTTTCTAATAAGACTCACGGCGGTGTGTGATCGATCGCGACCCACGGCAAATTTAAGACAGATCTTTTTGTTTACAACAAGTTGCTTGTTACGAGAACTTTGTGATTAGATATATCGTGCCGTGCAGACCTTCATCAAGATGCGACAAGGTAGCTAGTCTGCGACATTATTGAATGATAATTTCTGATCACTCCCTTGGGAGAAATGTCTCTTGGCATCCTTGGTAACCATACAGCCCGACCTCGAAACAACGTCAGCATCCATTATGCCATGTATTCTCTTGGTTTCGTACGCGTTCTACTGTGCACGCTGCACACACTTAAATCTTTGGCGCATAGTTATGGTTTTGCACGCGAAATCGAACATATATACGTTCTGTATTCCGTATCTCTTCCAACGATAACTGTGATTTCATTTTTGCTACGGTATTTCATGAACGATCGATTCGCATTTCTCTCTCTTTCTTGTACCAATGTTAATATCGATATGCTACAATGGGATATTGTACGCTCCATTACCTTTTTGTTTCACCTACTTTTTTTTATAGTACTTCTCTTAGTATCTTTTGTTATTTATGTATATTTCCTGGTAATCTTTTCCTAGGGGAACATCGAGATTATTTAATAACAGGTTCGAGTAACAGATCTTCTTTATTATTTCAAACTTCTATTCATTTGCATGCCAGGGATAGATTCAGTTTCCTTGCGATTGGTATAACGCTAACGATATTCCGACGATAAAGCGTAGACGCGATATCGTAGAGTTAAGTCCTAATTTAAAGGTAGATTCGATTTAGTGTTAAAACCGTATGCTTCATCTTGCTACTTTCGAATTGTTATATCCCGATTTCACTGTAGTTCCGCCGAACGAAAGAAATTTTAATGTTTCGAGGAAAACATTAACGTAAAATTGGAAGGAAAAATCACGCGTGTCAATAATTTCCTTAAATTTAGGAAATCTTTCAGCGATTAGGTAACGTTACCCGACTAGAAGAAAAGACATAGCTCGGTTGAAAACAGTTAAAGAGCATCGATTTGCATTTTCCGTATTCGCTATCGTTCTTTATGCTTGCTCTTGGAAAATGTATTTTCCGGTACAATTGCTGAAAGAGCTCGGCTCTTATTAGCATATAAACGAAAGGTATAGAGCCGTGCAGGGGGTTAAACATTGAACGGGTATACGTAGATGGTGCATGTACGTCGTTACTCCGAAATCTATCTGTAATGGCACCCCTGGCACGGAAATGACTCGAACGTGATATTATCGGTGATAATAGCCGGTGTTAGCGCGTTCAAAAATTAATATCCTGGTGAATTCACTAGCGTGCGCTCGTTACTGGAAAGTGAATGTAATCAACCGACCGACATAACGCAATTATCGTTCTGAGTCTTTATCATCTGATTAAAACTAGCTGCGCTGTTCTATGCAACGTTTATCTAATATCAAATTAATCGCGGGACATCGATTCCTTTAAAATAATCAATAAAGCGTGCCGATCGGTCACAAAACGAAGGGTGTATCGTATTTATTAATTACTTTTCGATAAATTCCAGCTACTCCTTGTTTCATGTTAATTCTATGCTGTTAAAACCGGCAGAATTACCAGGAAGATAGACGTATGTGTATTATTTATTATATTATTTAATGTATGAGTAGATTCGTATGGCTTTATATCGGAGATATAGAAGAAGCTCGAGAAAAAGAAAATATTCGGCGTAATTAGACATCAGCGTTATTCGATTTTCGACGTATTCCATGACAGAAAGATTTCAGATACGCGATGAAAAGGGATTTTTACGTCTTTCTGTTAAATTCAGCCATTGTACGAGTATAATATCGGTATTAGCTTTTTTCTAGCGTTCACATTGTAATTATATTAAAATTACACATTGCAATTTGTATAAATCTCAAAATTAAATATAACGAATACACGATGTTGTGCACAACTTGCACAATAGCGATCTTTCGTACCTTTTTAAACTGAATCGTCAATAATGTGGCGTACGATTAAAAAATTTTGTCTTCGTTTCTATGTGCGCGATATTGGAGTAAAAATTCGGAACGAATATATAAACCGTATCGTTACGTGGCAACTAAAAATAGGCAGATGGCAAACTTTTAACGCGTTTACCGAAATATTTAATTTTTTTTTTTTTTTTTTCAAAGTCGGTATTTCAAAGGATGATGCTTTTGACGAAGAACAGGGTGTCGATAAAATTTTCCAGTCCTATAGAATACTTTACCTTCGACAACCTGTGTATCAACCAGCTTTCGATCGAATATATCGAACTTGCGCTTTATCGAGCTTCCACGTTCCCTTCTGAGAATACAGATTTTGGAATGTGTGTTCGAGGAAAGTTCTTAAGAAAATACATTCCGAGCAATCGGTATCGGAGTACGAAGTCTGGTTCGAACTTTCACGACCACTCCACCATAGTCGACCGACTAAGCAATCTTCTTGAAACTCTTCCTGGTACCTCGAGAGAAACTGCTCCGCTTACAAAAGCTAAGAACACGTATGCATCTCTCGATCATATCATTCGATCAACGAACGCTAATGAAGTAACACGAAACTACGTATCAATAATCTCGTTTCGATATTTTAAGACCTAAAAAGGAATGTGTAACAAATTGTAAGCTACGGTATATACATATATTATTTTAGACTTTTGTTTAAAATGTATGATTTAAAATTTACAATTTTTATCTATCTTAAATCTGTGTCTTAATATTAGCGTTTCGAATAAATTCTGAATTTTCGAAGATCAAGAGAATCTTTCGAGATTTATGCAGAGCCTAGTTCGTAACACGATAAGCTATCCACAGAATAATCATTTTAAACAATAACCTAATGATTGTGCAGGCGTCTTTGTAGTTTAATACATTGTTTCTTGGACAAAGATGCTTGGTAGTAATTTAAGTTTTATTAAAAACATTTAGAGATGTATTTTAGGATACATTTTTGAAATAGAAACGAAATTGTTGGGAAAAAATTACATAAAAAACCATAATGAGCGCAAGAGTTAAATAACGAAGTTAATTACATATTTCAAGTTTCGTACATTACGTAATAATGAAATAATATAATTCGAAGAATAATTTCTCGAAGTTTGTTTTACAATCTTTTATATTTTCTTGATTTTAGTTCAAATCTATATTTAAATTTTCATACTTAAGAAACTTAATATTTTCGTAAATAGCGAAAAATTCCGATTTCGACCGTACAGTAAGAATATTTTCATTATCTCGTTAATATTTTCAATATTTTCATCATTTTCCATTGTGTTATACCTCTTTATACAGAGTGGCAATATTTTGCAACCTTCGCTACAATAAATCGGATTAAATGTTAATAACCCATCGCTTTTATTTACAGATGGAATTTATTTGTAAAAGAAAAAGAAGCAAGGAAACAGTACAATACGTTCGAACGTCAAATAGAATTCTCTTTGTCTTTGTCATTATTTTCCGTATTTCTGAAGTTACTGTTTGAGTGTTGATTCAATACCACTCGATAAGACAACCGCGGCTATAGATTGAAATAATAAATAAAAATCGGCCAAGTAAAGCTTCGATTGTTTCGTACATGCTGTTTTACGATCAAACTTAATGCGCCAAGTAGTCAAAGATAAACATCCTACGAATGGAAGTTGAATCTGCTACTGACCTACTTAATTAATTGCTTAACCGGATCGAATCTCGGAAAATATTTATCCTGGTGTTGATCAGAAGCAAAAGACTCCGGGCATTCAAAACAAGAAAGTAGAATTAAAGTTCGTCAAGTTGTTTATGCTTTCACGACTCTTTCAAGAGACACGGTTCTACACTTTGAAGTACGTTTTCATTTCCATGAAGATTTTTAACTCTCTTTAGTTTCTTTGTTTAAAATCCACAGTCGCTACGAGTATATTTTCAAAAATCTTTTAAATATCTGAAGAAGAAAGATACTTGTTCGCATCGCCATTTCTAAAATATTGCTATCGCTATTTAACGGCTGATGGTTTTACTCCCTGCGAATTTCGTTTTAGTATTAATTTTAATATTAATTATTTCGTAACGATATCATCGCTATGTTATTATTTCTGATTACTTTAACGATAACTTTCCTATTCTACATACGACACTGAATAATATCTAACAGTGAAGCATTTAATTTCGCTTCTTTGACTTTCTTGATTTTTTAATTAAAACAAAACTGTTCTGCATTGAACTTCCACGCATGTAGCCTTAATTGATTAACGTTAGAACTGCCGTAGGCTAAAATGTAAAACTTGTATCAAATAAACTGAAATGAGAGGTATGTAACAAAATACATAATACAAAAAAGAAAAAGTACAAGTTTTTAATTCCCCAAGAATCCAAATTCGCAAAAAAAAAACACGTCATTGTAAATCTGCAAAATTTCAATGAAAGATCGTTTTGGCTACTTTGGTAGCTCCAATTTGAAATTTAGAAGGATTTATTCTGTTTCTCTAGAACGCTTAGATTGGTTTCCATGCAACGTCGAGTTGACAAATAGGAAAAAATTTCGTGAATACCAAAAGATCGTTAAGAGAGAATATGGTGATGAGAAGAATGGAATGAGGACGAAGGGAAGGCGGAAGGATGCAGATGACGTGAGGCCGTAGCTCTGCGAATTATAATTAAACTTAATTACGTAGCTCCGGTAGTTACCTAGAAATGCACGTGAGATTTTAAAGCAGAAATTACTCGATGTTCCTGTGAAAACTCTCGTCGCTCCGTCTTATCTCGAGCGATTCTAACGTCGACTGCCTACAAATTAAAGATAAACCGGCCCTCCTTTTGAATTTTTCTGTTTTATTTCTCGCCACACAGAAGTTTCATGTCGTTTGATTCGTTCGCGTCTTCGTAACCGTGTCGCGTTGTTTGAAAGAGGAGCGAGGTATGGCGTATCTCTTTTACGGCATAATACAATACAAAGAGAAACAAAAGCTACAAGGCTTGGTCGTAATAATTAGCGACCATAGAAAATTAATGTAGCGTGGAATGCGAGAGAACGGTAAACTTTCGAGTACTCTGGAACAACGGCATCCCGCGTTATGCTAACATACAGCCACCAACTCGTTGTCGTTACTGATCATTAATAAGGACGACGAGTCTTGTTTCTTATGTTCCCTCCTATAAACATGTGACAGGTATGCCTGGCATCGACTTACGAATTAATCCTTTAATGTCTTGTCGTTACGTCCCGTGATCGTTTATCACGCGAGACAAAAGGTAAATTCGAAACAACCAATTTCTCAGATAGCCACGCATCGACGAATATTAGCTTTATAATTCAATTCTGCTAAGTTCTTCCAGATATTTTTCTACCCAAATCACAGTACATAGCTACCAGTCTTTCTATCGTTAAAAAACTTTTTAAATTTAAGGATTTTTTTCTAGTGTAAATTTCGTGTTAAAGATTCCCTCAAAATATTAATTTACGAAGAGAAACATCTCTTAGTCATAGATTTCCATAGTCATGGATTTATTTCGTTTCTTGCAAATGTAAATACGATGTAATTCACTGGAGATAAAAATAGAAGGATACAATGAAAGACGAAAGATCCATAAACAGAGGAATTAAGATATCCAGGACATGGAAGATCCAAGTGACGAATTAACAGGCTAAGAATCTCTTTATTATAGTCTCTATGTCCTTATATCGTTTTAAATATTCAAAGACTACAACAAGATTAAATTCATATAGAATATGTGAATACAGTGCAAAGATACGAACGTATCTGTGTGTTTGGCAATTTTATAATAAAATTATAGTTAATACTTAGTTAGTGAACCGGTCAGAGAACCGGACATCCTTTCAAACGAGCGTATGTACCACGACGTCTAATTACGAGGATGGCTGTCATTCGAATCTCAGGTTATTTCAGTCCCTGACTAGAGAGGATGAAAGTAATTACCTGCCGTGCGAACGATTAATTAAGTAGCTGCCGGTGGATGCGCGAATTGTAGATGGCCAGGGTAAATTGGAGGACCGTTGACGTGTCCCGTTATGTACAGGCCAGTATGTACAACGGATATTCAGACCGTGCAGCATCGTCACGGTACGATAAAACACTTCATGACGTTCCGACCGGAAAATTTCACGATGAAAATTAATTTTGAATTCTGGCCAGGTCCGATCGCGAACACACAGTATCGATCGACGCCTCGTCTCATTTTTTCATCGTTCAACTCTAAAGCGTCAAATGTGATATTACTTCTCGCTAAAAGAAACATAGAAAAAAGAAACACAAGAAAAAAAAAAGAAAGTAAAACTGCGAATAAAAAATATATCTCTGTGGTCCAGGATGGAAATACAATGGTCTAATAAGCGTAAGAGGCAACCCGAGGGAATAACAGGGGTACGAGTATTAAAAAATTCGTGTTAATTACGACTGTGTAAATGAAGAAGTCGGTGGTAATTACATGTTTGAAGAACGGGTCGCTTTGATACAGTCGCGTCCCGCTGTTGAATTTCTCAAAGAACATTCGCGTCGCCACCGCGACGCTTTATTACAGACCACCTTGGAAATTGTGCGTTCACGTGTGCGTGTATTTGACATAGATATGCAGGTACACGCACACTCTTCATATGCATTCGTCCGAACTGGAAGCTCGTCCACGTTGATGACACTACCGACAACGGGTTAATGTAATCATTCCTGAGTGTGCCGACGGTATACGTGTCACGGCATGCAGCTGCACCTGGTCTTTCCCCTCTCTCTCTCTCTCTCTTTCTCTCTCCGCTTTCTCTGTGATCAACGTCATCTCCTCCTTGTGCACACGATCGCAAGAGGAAAAGAGGAAAAGCGGAAGGAGGCGCGCGCTCGGAGGTGTAGCATCGTTGAAGTGGATACGTACGTACTTATGTGGGCATACGATCGTAGCTACGTGACTGACCTCATAACTACCATTGCTACTGGATACGCGTAGAGGACGAGTATCGCTGGATCAATAATAAAGCGTGTTGCTAAAGGATGTAACAACAATCCGCCTCAGTGGGATCTTCTTAAACGAGGCAACTTCGCGTACTCATCGAACGCGTTACGCGATCTTACGCCGTGCAATTCTCCTTTGCTTCCTTCGAGTCGTTCGAATTTATCTTGCAATCGTTCGTTTAGTGCACTCTGCTATTCTTACGTGGTGAATCGTTGATCAGGCAGGAAGGAAAAGGATAATCAGGGAAGGAAGAACGTTTTATCGAAAGATTCTTAATCCTTAGTCTTTGGCTGATCTTTTTCCTGAGTAGAAACGTCAGCGTCGACTACCTGTTATTTTACAATAGTACGTTTAAACCACAGCGTGGAAATATCGTGATTTATATTCGGTAATTTGGTCTGGAATTTAAACGCGTTCAACTGTTTGGAGTTTAATTTGAAATTAAGGACGAAGCTTGAACATTGAATCTTGATAGAAATACAAAATTCTCGTCGTTGTATCTTATCTTTAACTTGTACACGATACAGTAAAAGGAAAGAACGAACAGCGTATAGATTATTTTCTGATCGTCGTTCTGTCGAACGTCGTCATCTTTATTTTGATAGAACAAAATGGATCATACGTAATTCGACGAAATAATATAAAACGGAAAATATTGTGCATCCATTATTTCCTCATAAAACGAAAGAAATATTTCGGACGACCTAATAGTATGCAGTTTGTACGACATATACGCGTATATACTACTACATTCGTCGCACTGTGAAAAGGATAATCTACCTCGCAAGTACGACTAAACATAATAAAACAAGAAGTTGAAAGAATTAACTGAAACTGCTTTACTAGCCAGAATATCAAAAAAAAAGAAACACTTTAGCTAAGTGTTCTGTTAAAATCTATGTTTTCCGAGCTTGAGCAGTATTGTCTCCCAGGAAAACGGTGAATTCTGTAGCGAAAGGGGGCGGTTATTCAATGCATGGCAGTCCTCGCGATAAACGACACAGCTAGGAAAAACGTTCGCATTGTTGATGTGGATAATTATTGCGGACATGATTAAACGCGAGAATAACTTAGCGCGCAAGTGTGCACGACGGCGGAAATGCCGCAGTTTGCACAGTAAATTGCACGATTTCGATATCTCGCGCTGGCGAGAGCAACCGGAGAATTAGTTGCGGAGATTCCAACGAAACCGTTTGTATATGCTTTGACCAAACTTGCCCGGTGGAATTTCACAATCTCTGGGATTGATCGATGTTTCGCCGTCAGTAAATTTCCGCTATATTTCTCGCTTTTTACAATCTTTATAAAATGAGCTACAACATCATCTAATCTACGTAGTCAGAATAATTTAAACGAAGATGGATCGTTAACTCGATATTTCGTAAACTAAACGTGCAGTATGTCGGTATTATTTTATAGAATGTTCTAATCGGACGCGTATACGAGTTTCGCTATGTATTTATATATAATTTTAAGAAAAATCAAGATTTTCACTGCAGGTCCTTTTTTCGCATAATGGAGTTAACGTTATTGATGAGATTTTACGAGCCATACATTGCAAGTTATCGGTATTAATTGGTTTTCTTGTATAACAATAACAAGTTTGGTTGTAAACAAAGATTTACAAGCGTATTTGTACAAATTTGTAAAATCGTAAAACTATAAACTTTTTGTAACTCACGTTAGTCGCGTGTAGATCGTAGACTGACAAATATTTAACAAATTAGTTAGATAGTTGCTTAGGTAGTTGATAAATTGTCATACAAAATGTTGTATACTTAATTTCGCAAGTTAATTCTAGAAATATCATCAAATGGTTAAACAGTTACACATTTTGGAAATAATATTTCGTTACAATCGTCAAGAATCTTATCCAGTTCTCTGAAAATATTCAGGTTTGAAACGTTTTTAGAAATGAGAACCATCGCACGTGGAATCACCCTACGTTATCTCAATTGTCAAATGATAAAATGATCTTTGCCTCTTGCGCGATTTTAATTATATATGGCACGAAACTCTGAAAACTACCAACGCGTTAGAAGATGAAATTCATCGGAGAGAAGGGCTTGGTCATCGCAATGCGCAACGAGAATAGTCGAGGTCAAACTTAATTGTAGTTAACGATCACAGATTAGTGTTTGGTCCCAAGGTAGCTACTAGATTATTATTAACGTGATGCTAGATACACATAATTGCCAGTGTAGTTCCAACTGCAATTGCAACTACTAATTTTGCTTGGAGGTGGATGATCTTGACGGAACATGTGTCTTAAGTCATCGCTAATGCAACGTTATGCTGTTACTGATAAGGTTAACAACACTACCTAATATATCTATATACAGCAAATTCTTCATCAGCCGAAGTCTCCGTATCGTGTTAAACTTTGCGACGTATCTATATGATACAATCTTCAGGTCTATCTTCAATTATATCGACTGTAACCTCTCTATTTCTTCATCGACTATAATACTCTCGTAGTATGCCATTTGTCAATTCTTTATCGGATAAAACTGTATGAAGCGAATCAGATATAGTTAACGACTTCGATAACCAAAATCTATTTTTTTTTTTCTATCAGAGATATTTTCTTCAACTTACCGTCAAATCAAGGAGAATTATTTATTTATTTTTCTGAACATTAATCAATGAAAATATCAATTTCACGTTTATTCATGAATAGCTATACGATTGATATTCAACGTTTCGAAAACAAACGATCTATTTTTATGAATTCATTTCTTTCTCAATAACTGAGAATTTTAAGATAAACTTTATCATACAACGTTTATAGTCCTCGTGTTTCTCTGTATTTTAATTTGAAGTTGATTAGTAGCTTTCAAGACAATCTTAATGCCAGTTCGATGCCACTTCTTCTACAGAATTGAATGTTATCATTGAAAGCTCGACCTCTCAACAACGTGTTATCGTAATAAAAGCTCAATACCTAGGCGAATCATTCGTTGTGCAAACACACGGAAAATGATACATAAGTATTTCGTATATGCCGAAAACGCATGAAACACTCTACGGGAGAGAAAATTGCATCCTTGGCGCATAAATATCCTTCACATAAACTATCTACATATGTACGTATATTCGGTTGCAGCAGTATATGCTCCAGCTCGCAAGTATTAGGTTGTCCGAAAAGTGTCTTTCCTTAACCCCTTAACCTACGATTTACGTTCGAGAATTTTGCTCCGAAAACGTAAACAAGCTATTATATATTATATTATATATTATACTTGGCCCGATCATCGTGCTACGGGCTATGCCCGTAGTTGTAGGTTAAGGGGTTAAGTGTCTTCTTTACACGTCTTTTACAACGACGCATCTTTATACAAACGTGAAACCTAATCTGTCGAACGTTGTAATCTTTATCTTGATAGAACATGATGGATCATACGTAATTCGATAAAATAATATAAAACGGAAAATGCGCATCCACCATTTCCTTATAAAACGAAAGAAACTGATATTAAACGGAAGAACGAAGAAACTTGGATCGTTGTTCCATTCCCGTCCTTATAGATTTCTCGATTTTTCCCATACGTGACAGACAGCATAGATAATCGGCTGCTCGACACCAGTTGCATTCGGCAGAGCTAATACACAGGCGGATAGCGTTAAACTTCCCGTTGACAGAAACGCGTCTGAAATCTTGTCGCGTGAAACGTATCGCGGCTTGTAGAACGAGCGTGTCACGGGTAAACGTGTCTCGAGTCACTGGCAGCCAAGTATCGTGTATCACGGCATGCCGCATAGGGTGAAACCTCTACGCGCAGGATGATAACGCTGACTATTATTAATCTACGTAGGACCGCGCGGCAATCAATTACCCTATCTTATGCCGCCTCTACGTGTAACCAGGGCTCCCGGGCTTTCTCTTCCCCCGCAAAATGGTAACGCCGGCAAGTCTGTGGAACAATCTACCTATATACTAACGAGTTTCCAGGCGGACGTCGTGTATATCGGGAGTTAAGTTATCGGAGCGTGGTTGTGCACGGGCCTGCTGTGTCCGTGTGTGACCACCCCTTAAGTACATACAGGTGCCGTTTACCGTTGCGCCACGTAGCTTCTGTAGTTCCATCTATGAATTCACGTACTCGCAATTCCTACACGGATATATATCTATGTATATGTATATACGTGCGTATCTGAAACACGAATGCACAGCCGAAGAACATCATTAAACCGTTCATACCGGAGCAATAATACCTTCTGAACGAGATATAAGATTGCTTCTACGTGGCTGGTCCAACGCTCTACTTGTGCATTTTAGATCGATGTATTGGGTTGTCGGAAAAATGTCTTTCTTTCGCAAACGTGTTTTTTACAACAATGCACCTCATACAAACCAAGTGTGTGAAGTGTCTCGGTGTTTATCTCAACAGAACAAAACGTCTATTATTTGCTCATAAAACGAAAGAAACTTTTCGGACAACCTAATGATAAGATGTTATGGACAGAAGTTGTATTTACGCGTGTTAATCTATCTACGAGTAACGACGTAAGTATATTGACATACAGAAGTTTTAATGGCCATTTACACCGTTTTCAATCAAAAACGCTAAGATCCTTAATAGATGCACCTTGGTATGTCACCAACGAAACAATCCACCGCGACCTCAAGATACCCCCCACAGTCAAAGAAGAAATATACAAGTTCAGAAGCAGATATAACACTAGACTCAACAACCGATTAGTCACCCAACTACTTGACACGACGGACCAGATCTGCAGACTAAAAAGAAAATACCCTTTAGATTAAAGCATTAGATTCAACTAGAATCAAACATACTATAAATTATTATAAACCAAATTATCGTACCACGCCAAATGAAGTTACTTAAAATTCTCAACGAGAATTGATTGTAAATAGTCTACCAAATAAAAAAGAAATTTACACTGCTAATGACGTTCTGGTATCTCAAAACCTTATTAGACATTTATGATATTATATCACGAATGATATAAGTACAACGATATGTCAGGAATGCGATCTTCTTATATAATTCCGTGACACTTAGATACTTATTTCTATGTTTCTTTTAACAATTTTTACACTTCCTAGTGAAGATGTTAGAAAATCATTCCGAATTCCTATTCTTTGGATATTTTTATTGTACGAAGATTTTTCTAAAAGTTTTAAGTTTAAAGCCCCGAAGCTTACATTTATTGTAGTTAGGTAAACGCAGAATTTTGCTTGTTTGCATAAGGATTAATCCTTTGCTTGTTTCAGTTCAAGCTACACGCGAACACTGTCGTTGCAAATGAATTGAGAAATTTGCTAGATTGTGAACGGAGAATTCTTATTATCGCGAGTAGCTCATTTACGAGGTGCGATATCGTGATATTACGTGTAACACGTATGTACGAATGTGTATGTACGAATGTGTATGTACGAATGTATGTAAGAAGCGTTGCTTAGGTATATCGAGGCAGCAGAGTGGTTTACTTTATTTGATTCTCAAATGGAATACATTAATATCGCCGTTTCTCCATTTTCATGATTAATCGAGTCACTCGATCATGCGACCATGCGTAGTAATACTTGTAAACAAAGATGATCGATTTAAATGTATTCGATGTTAGGAAATGTGGTTAGAGGTTTAAGATAATGGCATGATAATCTGTCCTTCGTTATTTAAACGTTCAAGAGTTATTTTGGTTAACGGATTGTTTAAATGTAAATTTCAAAAGATTCGTCGATCCTACACAATATTCAAAATTGGCGATGTATCTTTCTTTATTCGGATGTTTAAGAACTGTTGGTTAATATATCATTCAAACGAGATTCTAAAATTGTTAAATTTATGTAGAAATCTTAAGCAACAGGATAACGATATGTATATGTTCTTCTTTATCCGAACATTTCAAAGTCGACGACTAAATTTGTTTAAATGGTACAACGTAAGAGAAACAGCACGACGTTCATAAATTTTGCAAATTGTTCAACTTATGGAAGATGGATCGAAACATCTCATCGTAGAAAATTTCTATAGAAATTTAAACTAACTTTAGGGTAATTTAATTTAAGATGATAACGTGTTCCATTTTCTTCGAACGTCCAAGGGTTGTTACCCGATAGATCGTTTAAACAGGGATTTCACGATTCCTCTATAGATCCTGGAAATTGTCAAGCTTGTTGAAAATCTACTTAAGTGCCTCGTGATAAAGACAAAGGATAGGTCGAAACCAAGGGACCGGTTCCTCGAATCGCGGATATAGGTAAACGATCGGGCTTTCGACGAAAGCAGAGGCGATCCGGCTAATCGGTGCGGACGTAAACGACTCCCGTTATCTCTCTCTCTCTCTCTCTCAATGCTTATCGATTTAGCGAATCGCACAAGCGGAATCCGTTTTGGATGACGCTATTTGTCAACAGCAAATGAGCCGATTACATGTGGCTGCCAGATATATATATCCCTATAACTGATATTTAATTAGAAACCGATCGTCGTTGCTAAAATCATCAGCCTGCAACCCTATGCAATCAAACGAAGAAATATTTTTAGAAAATCGAACGTTACATAATACGCAACGTTTGACCCATCGTCGAACGTCTGTCGAACTACTCTACGAAACGAGAAAATTTCAGCTGGTTTCCTGTCGTTTCTCGCATCACAAGATGAAAAAAAACACGTATATATATATATCTCTCTCTTTTCTTTTTTTTTTTTGCCGCGAATTTATTTTTCGACCCGAAGAATGCCGCTGTCGGGAATAATAGATTATACCGTACAAAATTCTCGTGGCCACGAAGGCATGCGCGTTCGCGGCCAACAGATGCAGACGAGCATGCCAGAAAAAAAGCTGTAACAATGAGTGCCATTTTGGCGTGCTTCGTGGCGTTTAGCGCCGTGTAAAAATGTTTGTTGATGCGTTTTGAACCTGTCGTTTACAGCGACACATTCCCGCCGGTGGGTGAAAATTTTTAGACAGTTGGGGATTATAAATGGAAACGTTCTTGCGTTATTTTTATCGTCCTATCTTCGTACTAGATGCTCGTTTTGTTCGCTATGATTAATTAGTAGCTGCAATGGGCCGACGTTTGTTTCGTCGAAATGAACTGGTTCGCGTTTACTGAAAAAAGAGAAAAATACTGACTGCGATATTTCCTTTTTTTCTTTATATTTTGTCGAGGATGATTCGTATTAAATTTACGTTTGATCCTACGGAAAGTCGAGGATAAGCAGCCTGTGGAATCGAGATGGCGATGCGCGAAGGGTGAAAACGGGGCAAGATGAATATTCCATGCTAAATCCGTGCTAGAATCACTGCAAAGAAATCCAAAGTCGAGTCGGGCAAAGGAGACGAAAATCGTAGTAACCCTTACTCGACCAGGATTTACTGCTTCTCTGGAAGTTCTGGCGATGGTTAACGTTCGTTCGAAAACGCCAATCTGTCCTTTCTATAACTTGTAATCGTCATACGTGGAAAATAATTCCACGTTATTATCGTTTATCCCATCGACGATAGATTTTTATCGAACGTAAACGGCTTACGAATTTTTAAACGCGCACATTTATGATATATTTATGATATATAAGAATATTTAGTATAGGAAGTTGCTACTTACTGAGTCATTTAACGCTCTATGCTTGAAGTCCATTAGTTTCTATAATATAACTAAAATACTAATTTCACCATAAATGATCGTAGTATGTTCGTGTTTCACCAGCGAAGAAAGAATATGCATCTCGAACAATCCTTCAAAGCACGAGCTTCGGATGTAACTTTGAAATTGGATATCGATGAAACAAGGTTTCTTAAAGAACTTTCTCATTTTGTTGTTTATTCTTTGTTAAGCTTGGAGCGCGGGGCTGCAAATAAAACGGGGAAGAGGGAAGAATACATAATTAAAAGTAAAAAGAAAGCGAGGAATGGGGATGGCTTCACATTTTTTTCAACCGAGAAATTTCGCGGTTTCGTTTCTTTTGTAGATAATTTTAGGTCATGGAACAAGTCGGTATGCAAAGTCAGGCCAGCGACGATGCATCAGCCTACTTCCGCTCGAGTAAATACAACGTTAATTAACGCCGCGTCTGCTCGCATCTTCCTTTGCAAACCTTGCTGCATGGACTTACGACATAGTAAACGGACGTAATTCAAATGATTGTCTTACGAATGACTCGGCGAACGACTCGGAGCCACCAACTATGAAGACAGTGCATTCCTCCTCTAGGTTTCCGCTTGGAAATTAAATTTTGATTTCTCGCTCGACAAGCTTTCAACCGTTATATTATACAGCATGTTGAAAGCTTTGACGATATTCACATGGTGTGATTCTAGACATCGAGACAACGAAGAAAGTTCATGTACAAAAATGTCGTTTCAGTCTTATTTCTTAAGTTGTAAACAATTTATGGCTTGGAATGCTAGAGATACGAATTGCTTGTCATAGGTCAATGAATCAGCAGACGAATCTTCCTCTCTGTTTCTCTTACTCTTCGTGTTTCTCTCTGTTTCACTCTGACCAAACAAACGACGATAGAATTTCCACAGTTACACTTAATCTCGTTTATTTGTCTCAGAGTGAGAAACATCAGTTGTGAGCGTAATAAAACATGTAATTGCAATAAGAAGAAACATTTGTCAGTTGATTCACTGAGTTATCAGTGCACTTTTAGCTGGTTAAAAATGATATTTCCGATTATATATATATATAAAATTACATCGTATAAGTATTCTTCATTTTTCAACGTCCTCTCTATGTATACTCGTGCTCTCCCTTCTCAAAGATGCTTTCTCAATCTTCCACGGTGGAAATTTCGTCACGATCAAGATATAAGAGAAACATTCTTCGTGAAACGTAGAAATATTTAAAAAATTCAATGATCGCATCTGACCACCTAGGAGCAGTTTCTGTTTTTATGGCAAAAGGTGGACGTGTATACGTGATCCACATCTTCTTCGATCATAAAATGTGATTTTCAGAATCCGATGGTAAATAACATTTTTAAAGCCGATGCTGGAGTGTGTGCCTTCTCCTCTCTTTCTCTACTTATTCATGAGTTTTTCACTTATTCAGGAAGCGAGGGTCCGAGAAGAACGAAATTCTGGCGGCAGCGTCGGTCATACATCCACGATCGATGCGAGCGTAATATAAATCAAAAAACTAAACGGAGCTTGTATTTCAGACTTTTCTCGCGACGTACTCTCGAATACACCGTAATAGGAAAAATCGTTCACGTCGTCGTACGAGACGAGCGACGAAATATCAAAAAAAGATGAAATCTTTGGACGGTTCGAGCGAAAGTAGAGAAAAATCTTACATTGTATACTTTCTTTGGACGTTTCGAAACCGCGAAACCTTTTCGAATAGTTTTCAGAACTTTTCTTTTCTTTTCTTATATACGTATGTATAAGAGTCACGCGTCGTTTCGTTTACTTTCGTGTCGGAGTCGAAAAGTTGTGTAACGTCGTCTGGTTTAATGCTCTTTAGCTTTCGAAAGGAAAGGTTGTTTCTGATCGGCCGTCAACGCTTTCCGTCCTGTGTTTTTATCCTGGCTCGCTGTCAAGTTAATACGGATCGAAAAGTACGAAGAATGTTTTAGCAAATTTCATGTTGCAGTTAGTCGTCCAAACTTCTTGAACTTTAATCTGTTTTTACGTGTCTCGCCAACTATGCACTACGCTGCGCTGCTTCAACTTTTCCCTTTCCAAGCGACGACGCTCACTATAGTTTTTTGCTATTAAATAGTTGCTAAGTTAAAAATGTTCTTATTTAGTTTCTCTCTTATCGTATAATTGTATAAGAAGTTTCATATCGGTTTTAAGCCAATGACACTTTGCCGAGTAAAAGTAACGTAACTCGTGGCATGAAACGAAAGTGGGAATTTCTGCAGGCATAAAATAACTAGGACTTTGTCTTTATTCTTGAATATACTGAAAAGAGTACAACAAACATACTAATAAATCGTGAAAATAACAAAGAATACCTATAGAAGGCATAAATTTCATAATATTATTATCGTTCGTTCTTCTTTCTGAAGCACGTTTTATCCGATGAAAAGTTAAATATTAATTGTTTCTGTAACATTCGACCGCACAACGGTGATAGTTTGTTAAAACAGTTTTTCTACAGTATTCAAAGAAGACATTGAAAATTAGAAATATCACGTTCGATACGAAAGTTACGCTAATTTTAAAAATACCGAGCTACGTCGTATTCCAACCGTATCTTCGCCCGATTAAACAACGTACTACCGAAACATTTTCCGATATTATAATCGAAGCTAGAAAAGATTTTAGTTTATGAAACAGAAAACATAATTACTGTTTAGAATACTGAAACTCATCGTGAACAATGATAATGTTGCCGCGGTGTCAGCTGTTGGCAGATGTGCACGAGAACGTTACACGTTCGACACGGGGCATTAAATATACGGTTTGCATAGAGAACTGCGTAAAATCAACAGCTAGTAGCAATTGCTTTAAAGTACCTTAAAGTTCAGCATGGTTTAACTCGATTTCTCAAACGCAACGGTTACTTTTTCATCTGACCGGTTGTTAATTAACTAATTTGTTCGTATTAAACTTTGTTTAACATCCGCTTCCCGCCTTTAGCTACATTCCCTTTATCTTTAATTTCATAATTTTCCGAATAGATTTTCGTACTCGCCAACACGAACATATTATAGCATGTGATATTCGAGCAGGATGTCACGAAAATTTATACGATAATTATGTTGAACGCAGTGTCGTTAATTATCAATTTTAAACGATACTTCGTTTATCGTTACCTCGTTGTTAAAGGACAGCAAATATGTTATTTATTTCTGTCGATGGAGATCGCTTTATGTAAATTTCATTTGAACCTGGCGAGTGTTAATCCAATTTTAGTCTGTTCAAATATTCATTTCCTGACAGATTCATCAACTAATTCTTTTTTCGAAATAAAACGTTTCGATATAATCTCTTAACGTACTTGCGGAACGATACGACCAGGAAAGTAGAAGTAAATTTTGTTAGAAAATTGATTTAAAATAGGAAATACCTTGGGCTAGAGAATATTAATTGTTCCACCATTTAACGATACGTACAATTTTCTTTCTACAGCTTAGCTAATAGATTTCAGCTTTTGAGAGACTTTCACAAACTGTTATGCATGTGTATTATTTACTATCGTGCATCTTCTTGCCTGTTGATTTTTCTAGTAGGCCACTTTAACGATCGTTACTTGCTCATTCTACTGTGACATACCGCCAGATGCAAAACTTCGAAACGTTACATGTGATTTGTACCCAGAAATGTACAAAATTAAAGTTGAAACTGAACATTCATACAAATACTATTGCATCGAACTGTAACTGATTTGTAACAGACTCGTGATAGGACGTTAGAGGATAGGGTTGACACGTTTTCTTCGAATTATGACATTCAACCGCATTAAATAAAATCCTCTTCATATTCAAAATTCATTTTCGTAGATAGCCGACAACTGGAAATATTTTCCATATAACTGTTCTAGTAAACCAACGACATTAGTCGCGAACGTCTTTAACTCGAATATGGATCAGCCATAAGAGATCTATGCGAATAGAAAGATCGTTAAATTATTTTTGTTAGAGTATTCCGTAACCGAGTCGTCGTTAATACCGGCATAGTTGACACAGTGGCGAAGTTTGGGATAAAAGAATGACGACGACAACAACGACGACGACGACGACGACGACCTCCTTCCCCTGTGCAGGCCATTGCCTCTGTTTGCCATCACCTTATCACTGACTTTCTTGGAAGAAGAGTGCTCACCGCTCTCCCCTCTCTCCTATGTATACTCTCATCGGATATGTCGTGCTCCTGGATAACGGGACACCGATATAACTTAAAGCCAGACACCCCCTTGGAAAAGACGAATGCCAAGCCGTCGACTGGTCTTTTGCCCGGATTAAGGGGCTCCTTTCCTTTTCTTCCTTTCTCTTTTTCTCCCTGTTAGACCTTCACAGTCGACGACTGCCCGCACGGTGTCTCGGGGCATCGCTCGTAAACAAAGCCAGGATAAATTGACATCTCTCCATCCCGTCCTATTTACCACCCTATTCGTCGGTTTTCTCTTACCACTTTATTTCGAGTTGGTTCGACAGTCTAGAAGCCCTCTTACCGTTGTGGTAACTTTCGCGGAGGGGATACGTCGAATAATCCGGCCAAGTCTAATGTTCGACCATCAAACTCGACTCTGGACTTTGGCCACGTTATCGACTGGTCAGTTAAACTCGGTTATCCATTATGCGATTCGACCTGTCACCAGAGACAATGGGAATCAGTTTATTGTACGAGGATCGAGTATTCCGTTAATTGTAATAACTAGGAATGTAGAACATTCGTTTTACGTTCGAATGATCTGTCATTTGTTTCTATCTTGAAGACCGCAGCGAAGTGACGAGAGTGGTACTTTTTCTTTTTCACATAAAGGCCACACGGCAGAAGATAGGATAATTTAATCGTTTTATTCACTTTCTGATTTTTACATAACTCGATAGGGTAGAAGAAATATTGTAATACGTTTTTCGAACGTTGCTTGTTTGTCGAATGGTTAGTTTTTGTTAAATCGTCGGATTGTTAGAGTTTTGTCGTGTTACTTTAACTTGATCGATATTAGTCCGTAAATGGAGAGGTACGTTTGACGAACAAATTGTATTCTTGTTTTATAAAAGACAGAAAACGTGACTCGCCGTTATCAAAAATTATCTCAAACACTCAAAATCTGTTGAAAAATATTGATTTCTCCGTTTTCTCGGAAACTATCTCAAAAGTATTGTTTATTATATTCTAGGTATTAACCATGCCGTTAGATTTTTTTTCCAAATTCATGATCTATCGCTGAAATACTTGTTTTCGTACCGTGTAGGTTGTTTCTTTTTTTAGATATGTTATATCGAGTCACGTCGTTTCAACCATTAGACGATATTAAAATAAAAAAGTCAACAAAATTGTACTCCTCGTATCTTTTTTCTGTAATCGTTATCTGTGGACGTTTCCATGTGATTGTTATTGCTTAGAGAATAAAAAAAGGGAACGTTTACGACTGAAAGTTTTTGACGAGAGTCGGTTGGCGATAATATTATTCACAGCCCTTCAAACGTGTATCTTAGATACGGACGACGAAATGTTTAACAGTTTTCTTGGTGGAAAGTTAAAAGAAAAGAAACGAGCGGTGGAAATGCGTTGCCTTTGTTCTCTTTTGCATTCTTGGTACTTCCTTCTAGCGTACAGCCACTTGCGAAGAGCTTATTTAAAAGAGGAAGATAGCGAAACACAATGAAGGATAACGCATTGTCCACCGACGGGGTAGTTAAAACTTGTCTCATAATTACTCTCATTTAGCACCATCTACCTCCAGCTCCAGCCACTCTTAGCTTTCTTTCGCCGCTGTCGAGCACCGACTTACTAACGCTTCTGTTTATTATTTATTTGCACGTCATATTGCGTTATAATTAAATTATGTAATTAATTACTCCTTCGTGTGATACGTTCATCCATCTGCTCGCTAGTCACTCACTTGCGAGACTTCATTTTCTCTCTGTACAATGTGTAGTACATGTATATATATATATATACTTTTGTATATTATATATTATAATTTCACGATTCTTGACTTCAATCCACGCTATTATACTTTAGACACGGTTTCTGTGACTTTGGATGATCTACTCAAAGATCCGGACCTTGGGATGAAAGAATTCCTGGATTCTGAGAGACTTTCCTGTGATTTTAGGTTCTTTAAATACAAATATTGTTCGTCCTCTACCAGTATGTAGTTTTCGAAAAAATGTGAAAATGTGGCTGAATTTTTCGATACAAGATAGATACGTGTGTATCTACGAAGAAAGTCACTCTCTGATTACATAGATTTTATTACACTTATCTAACAACGTGCGAACGAACCTGTGATTCAACTTGATACCAATCATGCGAATATGAAAGTACTAGTTATGTTCTATTAAAAAAAAAAGAATGTACACCCAAGGTAAAATGTAAAATTTGAAACAACAACAATAGAGCGACTTCTCTCTAATACTTGGCTCTAATAAAATCTTGAATTAATGCTCGTCGTATAGAGTCCTGAACAAGATGTTGCGATCATTGAACATGTGTTCAAGATGTTCAAGGTGTTCAGATGATACAGAGTCACGGCGTCAAAGCTCGTTCAGCATTGTGGATCTTACTACGGTACATAGAGGTAGTAACAGCTGATATTGTATCAACCGAGGATGGCAATACACAAGTCAGGATCGTTCGTAGGATCCAAGTTATACACCCGAGGGATCTGGTCACAGTTAACATAAATACGGCAAAGTAAGTCGTCAGATCTCTCTCAGATACGAGAGACCAACGCTCAAACTTGGATTTAGATAGATCGAAGTTTGCTTCTGAAGTAAAACGTCTTCGCATAGTTAATATTTGCATTCGAAGAATCTAAAATCTTAGAAAACTCCGAGGTATCTAGAGTTCAGAAATTTTGTTATTCCAACTTGCAGACTCCTGCATTTAGAGTTACAGATATTATGTGTAAAGTATTATAGCGTGGAATCAGGTCTGAGGCACCATTTTTGGGCTCAGTCTCAAGAATCATCTACGGTATGATCTCCCATGGTTCAAATGGATCGCGATCTTTAGATTATTATTATATAATTTCATATTTTATTTCATATTGATCCGTGTTGCACGATTCCAGAGTGGCCACAGTCAGGATCGATCGCTCTGCTCATCGTAGCATTCTATATGATTCGATTTGTAAACATTCCTAAGTAATAACAAAGATTTGTGTTACGTATCCTCGTGATTATATAAGAAAGATCCTATGAATGCATTCTTTGGGAATGAAAATCAATCTATCGTACTACTATATCCCATCCATATGTACATCCAATCAGAATTCAAACTGTTCGGATCTTTCGACTCAAAACCAGGATCCTTCGAAACTGAAGTAACCTCAGCCCCTGGCGATCAAAGTTTATTTAGTTGGAAATCCAGTTTCGATCAAATATTCAATTTGAAAAACGAAAGGTTCGCCACCAAAACGTAACCGAGTAAATACAAACAGAAAGCGTCGGCGAAAGAGAAATTCAGTGTGCGGCAAGACTGTTATACACTGCATACCAGACTTGTCTTCTTTTTCGTTTGATACGTTCCTGAGCCTCAAATATACCGTGAAAAAATATCAGTTTTCCACAAAGTAATCAGATTGCCGGATTTACAAACGATTGTATTCGGTGAATTCCGAAATAGAATTTACGAGAAGATTCGCCCGACGTTTTAGCTGGATAGTATTTAATACAGGAAATATTTAACACAAAAAGAGAGAGATAAGTTGCTTCACTGTGACGTGAACAGATTAAGCGACGTCGCGGCTGAATTACTCGTAAAATGAATCTCTCTGGCGGGTACCGGAGGCACGGGGGTGGTAAATAAAGTTTAGCAGCTAGCCGGTTTGACGCTGGTACGACGTTTATTCCGAAACTATTAAAGCCGAAGTTCAAACCAACTGGTTTGCGCAGCTGGTTATTGGACAGATGGCGGTATTATAATATGTGCTCGGAAATTGCTGCAAATATTGCAGCATCACATCCGAAAATTGTTAATTAATTTCCGAGAATGCTAATTGAAAGTACTATAAATAGACATCGGTAGAAGCAGGCATTATTAAACGCGTAACACATTTATCGAATATTCATTTACTGATCCATACGTTATTACGTATATATATATTATTAATCGCAGATCAGGCAGGACCTACAATTTCTTTCAAAGGACCATTGAAATTGTCAGATATAACGACCAGAGTTTTACTTGTGAAGACTTCAAAAGAAAAGATTTAGGTAGCAGGAATTACTACACGTAAGATATTAAAGTGCAAAGACTTCGTATATAATGTAATTGTTAAAATTAGAAGAAATGTAAAGTGTAATAAGTTGAATTTTTGTATTTCAGTAATTTAGAATGAGAACTAATTTAAACATCGCCAATCTATTTCTATGCTTTATTTTATAACGTAGAACTTTTTAGTGTAATTCTTTGAACAAGCACTTACGAGCCTATGTTTATACGAAATAATTTTCTTCGTATAGGGTTGGCAACTAAGTGATTGCGGGTTTTGTCATTAGGTGGTAATGGCAAAATCCGCAATCACTTAGTTGTCAAGCCAATAGTTTTGGAATATGATAGTATTTACGGAAAAAGTCTATGTATAGAGATCGGTCATTTGAAATTGTGGCTCGCTATAGTATCTTGTCCGTTCCTTGAATTTTCCGTGTCGAATGAAAAAGAACGACAGACGAGAGATTCAGTTTCTTCTAAATCAACGTCGATCTAAGCTCATCTCAATTTAGTAAGTGTGCCATTGTCGCCTTATCAGGTTCACGCTGCGGAACCAATTTTATCGACGACAAAGTAACAATTTACTCCTGCTGGCAATGTTCCTGGTACCGTGGTAGACTTCCGATGACCAGGTCAGCTAGTAAACGCTTCCGTTATCAACCCGGGTTTACGTGTCATAAGTTAAACGACCAGTCCCTTGGAAATTTGCTTTCTACGGTATTCGAATTCTGAGATATAACTGATCAACGTCAATATTGATTATAACCATATTTTGGTAACAAAGAATATGGGAAAAATATATGTTTCGAGTAAATATCTCGCATTCGAAAGGAAAAATTGAATAAGTTCTGATTAAAGAGATTCCAGTCATATTTTTATATAAAATTATTTATATAAATGCCGCCATATATATATGTATACATATGTATGGTATTTTACACAACATTTTATAGTTGTGTATTTTTCCGTTCTTTTTTAATTTCCAAATTTTTTCTAGAATATTAACATCCAATCGATTCGTTAGGAAAGAGACATACGTACGTATTTTAAAATGTAAAATGTGACTCTAAGAAGGCATCATTCTGCAGAATATCGTTATTGAATAGATACTGTAAAATATGATAGATAAGAATATCGTTGTTTCGACAAAACAAACAAAATTATATTATTTAATAAGCACAATTCAAAAATTGTTCCAGCTCCTGCTTTAATAACATACAATGTATACAAGCAATACTTTTCTTTTCTAACAGAGATCGTTGCCTAGCACAGATTATTTCCTAAATTCTGAAAGATGAAACATTCGCTCGTCACCGATTGATCGAACGAATAATGTCCTTTTATTTGAAACTTACTTCTGAGGTATTTCTTAAACTCTTAACGACTTACTTCCTCAAAATTTCACTTTTCCCAATCATTGTCATCCTCGTGTAGAAATTCTCATGTAGAATTCTCATGAAAGAAGGACGAAAAAATTGACAGCTGCTACGTTGATGATAACTGACGCGCTCAGAAGAGCAACGATAATTTATATTTCACCTCATCAACAGCCTTCTGATAAAGCCAACATCCCGGCTCTACGTCCTTCTCCATTCCATCGTTCGTTTGCGATTTTTGGTTCGCGTGCACCGGCACGCGGAATTTCCTGCCGTGCACTTTTCAATGAATACACGCACCTCTATATTCGAAAGATATGCATGTGGATGTATAGTATAGGAATATAGTAGTAGGGGCGCCAGGCCCGCGGCGCTGCGAAATAGAAAATTGGCCCATCCATTTCTCGTAACACTTTTCCTGCCAAGCGGGATTGCCTGAACCGCGTTGAATAAATGCATGTATCTCGAAGGCATAGCGTATTTCAGGCTGCTTCTTCGGGATGTACGTATTCTTCTTCGGTAGCCACATACAGAAAGAATCGAGAAACAATGAATCAGACCCACCGAGACCGAGACATCATCGATATGTATTCTTTTGTTTAATTATTCTGTCAGAGTTTGCGATTCGTTAATCGAATGTGTGGTTTAATAAGTACGATTAAATTTAATATAACGGAGAAAGAATTTCATTGGAAGAGGAAAATTCATCATTTTTTTTATCGTTGAATCGAGAGAAACGCGAGCGTTGATTCTTACGAGGTGGATGTTTCTTTTAAAAGAGATCGTGGTAATATAATAGTATCTCGGTAGATTTAGTTAGCCTACTAGGTAGGAAAAATTATTAGCTTCAAAAGGGTTGATACTAGCATTTTTGTTCAACTAATCATGGGAAGCTGATAAATTCTTTTCGTCAGTGAAATTGTTTCTGCTCGTAGTAGAGAGAAAAGTGGTACGTAGAAGGTAAAATGGTAAACGTAGAAAGCATAGTTCTTGTTTAATTAAACATTAATATGATACGTATATAAAAAAATTAATACAAAATACCCATTATAATAGGTCTACGAGAATGAAACGTATCTTTATTTATTTATGTAGGTTCTATTTTTTCAATTGCGCGTGAAAATATGAATTTTCATGAAAGTCTACAGCTTGGCTTACTTAATAGCTATTTGTCTGTTCGAAGTTAGGTTGTTTAAACCTAAACGACTTCAAGTTAACGAACTTAACTAATCCAAGCGCAAAGTTAAAATTAAGCAATTTGACTAATCTGAACGACGAGGTGCTTTAGAATCTCTAACCAGAAGATTAATTATCTTTCTGTCTCCATTTCTCTCTGATACTCAGTTTATTGAGCTATTTGTGATCGATTGGTACATGGCGATAAGTTTCTTCGCTGTTTTCGAAGTTCGGTTATTTGGATATCGCGTTGCAAATTTATCATTCTTTATTCATTAATCACTCGGTGGTATTGTCAGGTGGATGTTGCTCGCCAGGCAAATGGAACGTCGATTATCCGGACAAGTTGACCGATAACTTGACCTAGTAACATTGATAATAATCGTATCTGTTCCATAATTCCGGCAGTAATTGTTCTTATATCTCGAGTATTAGAATTTCATGTTACGGTATGTAGACGATTAGGAATTAGGGAATCGATGTCAGGATGATCGATGTCCGAATAACCCGCGTTCCATTACCATATCTGTGTACCCGAAGATACGATACATGCAAGTTAGATCAATTTCTAATCATTTCTACCCTATACGTCAAAATATCGCGTCTATGTGATTATAACGATTCGATCATTAACAAGCTACAGTGAAACTCTAACTATAAGAGTGATATAGAGATCGAAATCCAGTCGTTGAAAACACTAAATCCTGACAGATGACTGATCGAGTAGACACAGCTGACTGGAGTTGATACACTGTACAAACGACATGTTTTGTTAAACACGTTGAAAGACATTGGTCACCGGCATCAAATTGACGTCAGTGACGCCATATGAATCAGCAATGCTGGAAATAAATCATATATCTAAAGTGAAGAAACTTCATATTTTTGAAATTTAGAATAGTTCTAGTAATGCAGCAACGATAAAAGATACTAAATGCAAGATAAAATACCCAAAGAATTTTATTCTTGTATCAAGGTGTACGTACCTATAATGTACATACAGTAGCTTGTGAAATATGTTAATTTTTCTAGGTTAGCGCGAGTTTGATCGAAACAGGTTTATTAAACGTCGTACCGTATTATTGAGATGCGATATTTCTACACGCGTTGACACTTTGACTGCCACGCCAAAATCACATGTTTCGCCCAGGACGCCACGGGAGTATTTTTATTATTCAGAGCATATAATTCTTCCCCAATGGACCATTTATTTTATTGGTGGTCACGGGTGATGCTAATAGTTGATAGCGACATATTATTGTTAAGGTATTGTAGTATCGTAAATATAAAAAATTAGTTTATTAATAATAAATGGATTAAACAGAAAACAATGGTTATTTAACATGAATTGATCGTAACAACGTATTATAATTAATTAACAACTCATACTGCCGTTAATTCGTTTATGTCTCTTAGCAACCCTTTGTCTTTTGTCTTATATCTTTTGTTTAAGCCCCATCATGCACACGCTCAGCAATCGCTTGTTTATAATTCGCGCGACACCCCCCTAGACCCCTCGTCCACGATACTACAGTATAGAGAGGATTTGGAACAACAAATAGTTTAAATTTTATTTACAAATTATTCAACTCTACATATACGTTACTCTCGGGAGTAGGGAGAAGGAGTCGACAACCTACTCGCTTGTTTGTTTCTTTTCTTCCGATGATTCCAATTACCTCTAATGGCTTTTAATAACTTTTAACCACTTTTGTCTCAACCGAGACCTGGACGTCCTTCAACGCTCGCATACGCTTTCACACGTACAGTATAAATGTGCCATGTACTTAACAATTATAACAAGGCTTCGTTTATTTCAATAAACCATTCGCATTTGTTATTTCGTGGTAAGCAAAACGTTCAGAATATATCGTTGAGACGTGTAGAAGATATTAGTAAACAGTATTTGCTCATTATATTTATTATAGTAAGGTATGTACACACTTCTAACTTCAATTATACGATTATAAAGCAGCATTTGCGATTATTTTTTAAGGTGTGTTTATAATAATATTCAGATTACCCTTCAAAGATGTGGATGCAAACAAAGTGCACCGTTAGATCCCAGATTTGTTCTCATGTTTTTTGTTATTGATGTTCTAATAAAAATGTTTAATCGTTCAATGGGGCACTTTTTATTTCAAAGTATCTTCTATTCACCGGTTATATTCAAAATTCCCTAACTGTCAATTTTCGTTCAATTTTTACAATTGTAGGAAGTTCAAGCACTCCGGTCACCAATAATCGCCGTGGTGTCACAGGAAAAACCGTGGCTGGTCATATGTGACCAACGTGGCAGTCAAAGTGTTAACCCACTGAGGGGTTTCTCAACGAGTTAGTCTGAAAGTTACCTCAAATATCTATCGTTGCCTGAATTCGAAAAATGTCTGACTAGTATGTACTCTTACTACTCGTGTCTCTGGTAAAACTTTCCTATACCTTTGCCGGTTCGTGATAAGAAACAGAGAGCCTTGTTCAACATTCGAGTTGTATGCGATAGAGAAGTGTTACAGGACACCGAGTTTGCAAACATCTTGGTTGCGTTCGTTCGTGGAAAATCGGAGGAAGAAGTAAGAAAGTCGGTTCCGGACGTAGAAGAAAGTTTCTCTCATTATTCGAGACTCAACAAAATCCTCATTCTTGCAGTATTCACCTATACAGTGAACGTGGTATAGATGAGTCAGACAAACTACTATTTCATAATGTCGTTAACACGAAAACGTGTGGTAATCTCCTCGCTTCGGTTCGTCAGTTTAATCGATTTTACGTCTTACGAAATTTGTTCATTAACACAATTCTCTGAACTCTGTCTCTAATAGTTTCTCAGCTATTCCGGAATATATGTGCGCGTGCTCCAACTTTGAGGACTGTTTTCATTCTGTACATGAGAATAATTGCCGAGAGAAAAAGATGAAATATTTTTTAGATAAAACTATCTCGCCCAAAAATTTCACAATCCATAATTAACACCTTTGTTATAAATAATTCAGTCGATACGTATTTTTTAGATTATTGTACCGAATTGCTGTTCGAGCGTGAAACGCGAACCAAAAAACACGAAATTTTGATCAAATATTTACAGAATACATTTACAGAATAACGATACGATACAATAATAATTCACGCGTAAAGTTTAATGTTAAACGTTAATATTAAATTATCTGCTAACATCGTAGAAAATGAAAATCGAATGCACAGAAACTGTATTAACAGTTGCAAAATCATTCCTGATAGTACAGTCTATTAAATGATATTTTTCAAATATTTCATTCGATAGCTCTTTTGCATTACAAACCGATTTAACCTGTTAGCGTTCGTCATAGATGTGGTACAATTAATATCCCCTGAGAATGTATTTCAGGGGACGGCGATTTATAGATGAAAGCTTTCAACGTTGCTCGTTTCTACTATGCAATTGTTTCCAATTGGTTGTAAATATATCTGACAACATTGATTTTATGTATCGCGTCGTTGCTACGGTAATGCTGATTTTTCGCAGTTTCTTGTTGAACGAAAATGGTAGAAACGCTTTGAAAATAAGCAAAATTACGGTTTACAACGACCGTTATTCTCCAGCAAGAATAATCAGCGAATTTGTGAAATTGTCAATACGTGCGACACTTGAAATTATACCAATGTAACCCAAGTACCTCGCAAAAGGCTTTCGAGTGTACGCGTTTGTAACCTATTGTCGAATAATAATGATATTCGACCAAGTTTAATGGCTTTGTTACGACCGATTATATATCGACTTGCCAATTTTACTCGACGACCGCGATTACTCAAATTATCACGCGCGACACATCGAATACCATAAAATCGATATACGATTTAACGATGTAAAAACAAAAAAAAGACAAATAAAGGGAGCAGGAAACGGTCAGATTTCGGGTAACTTTTTCAACAAAAATACTCACGTAATATACATTATACATATATACACATAATATACATAACATATATTAGGTAGAAATTTTTAAATAAACCATCATTCTGTAGGCTTTATAGAATTGTAAAAGCTGTAATTATAAGAAATTTTACGAAAAACCAGTGAAAGTGAAAAGAGCGCACAGAGCAAAGAATTGGAAACCGATAACTTCAAATGATCGTAAGTTTGTAACAGATGCGTTAATCGCACTGCGGAACGCAGGAATCCAAGCGTTATTTTGTAAATAAAAGTGACTATTTAAATTATACGTAGAAGATAGCTTACGAAAATATTATTTTACGATCCTGGAATATATATATTTTTATAATCCCGGTATATTTATTCGTAAAGCATTTTTTCATTACATCCGCGATAAATAATACGTACTTTTATAATTTCTTGTGACGTGTAAAAATAATGTCTCGTAAATACTTTTGATGCTACCCAAAATTTGCTCATTCTCTATCATCTTGCGTTATAGAAATGAAAATATCTTCAAGCAAGAAAATCGCGATGTAATGGAAACGAACCACAGAATCGGACGACCCGGTTAATTTTCCATAACGCGATATCAGCTCGAGTTTCTGATGGGTTGCGCATTATTCGGGTGCGATATACATTTGAAAATGTAGTATATCGTCGATGATGGATTCCGCGGCTTGATCAAGGGGCGACCAGGTAAATGCATATTTAATATGCCGGTGTCGAATGGATGCCTGGTCGAATAATTATTTTCTGCACGGAGCTGACTGACGTTTACCCGGTCAAATTACCGTTATTTGCGGCCGTACAGAGGTGAGGCCGATGAAATGTAGTAACCTGGACGAAAATTAGGTGATTTTAAGCGTGCCAGAACGGAGTCACGTTTGATGTATTGCATACACAACGAATTGTCAGTCGTATCAAAGGACGCAATTCGAAACCAAAATCACCAATTTCTGTGCGATTGTATCGACGTCCATTAAACTCGCAACAACGCGTCATGTTGCAAACCTATAACGACTCACGAAAGTATTTGGAAACTTAGCATACAAAACTTTTACGTATATATATTTTGCATATATATTGTATATAAATGATCGTATGTATTATATAAAATATTTGGAAATATCGTTGATACTCAGACACGACCGTCACGATTAATATCGTTAACATTTGAAAGTCACAGGGCAAGAACGTAATAAGTCACATTCTTCATATTTTATAGAGGGGCAATTATAAAATTTAATATATCGTCGAATTTTATATTAACAATTTTTCTTTTTCTCATTTCAGTTTGATATTAAATGTACGTACATATACGTCATTTTCTCGAACATTTCAAAAATATTAGTTGTCATAGCGATATTCAGATTTCAGTTGCTCTTGAAAGGCAAGGTATCTTTCGATTTACCGCACTTTTGCTTTTCAAATATTTCCTTCTAGCTTCTCGAAGTAGAGTCGAAATTAGAAAATCGACAAAATCGTGGATATAATGTGCTTTTTCTCTGCCTGGCGCTTGTTTCAAATCAATCTCAAGATGCATATAGAGTTTGTGTAACGATATCGTTGTGTCGAGCATTGTATATATAAAGCTATGTACTGCGGACATATGTTTGATAAAAAATCAGTATACAGCGCAAATAGTCAGCTTAAACACACGATAACTGTTTAATAAATAGTCTCGTCGAGATACGTACTCGAATTTAATACTTTGTAACTTTTACGTACATTTGCAGATTTGTTTCGAACTTTAGGAACATAATCACGATAGTCGTGTCTCGTTACAGTGCCAATGACGTTTCAGAATGTTTCGTATAACGTACATACTATATTCGTAAAAAGTTGGCGCAGAATTAAAAGTTTGTACGAATACTTTGCCGAGCTATATTGCATGTACATATCGTACCATGACATAAACCATGAGGTAAAGTCGAAACGAAAAAGGGTAAAAAGGATATGTAGCGAACGGGAAACAAAAACTTTCAACGAAGGCTCCATATATTTGTCTGCATGGAACTTTTAAAAGCTTTACCATTCGAGAGGTTGAAAGCCATTATCGACCAATACGTTATCGACACGAAAGTATAATCGGTCGATCGGAAAACTGACCCGGACTAGGCTGTAACGTGGTACTTCTTAATTCCAAATCCTTTCTCTCTTTTACTTTTCTCCTTCTTCTCTCCTCCATTTTCGTTCGTGCATCGTAGGTAGCTTCGTTGATCTTTTTCCTCCTTCTTTGTTTCTCTTTCTTTCTCGCTGGGTTCCGCTCTTATACACGCACCTAGCGTTCATCTATCGAGCGCAACCAGCACGAAAAGGCAGCTACTGGAGAACTCGTGTTCGACGAACCGGTAGCCCGTCGAGTAAAGTAGAGTGCTCGGCCACGAATTTAAGTTCGATGTTCTTCGCGGAATGCTTTCCTTCTTTCCAGATGGACTGAGAGTCTGTTGTCTTGCTACTCCTACGTTTAAGTCGACGTTACTGTTCGCTTCGTTTAAAGCTTCCGGAAAAATTGGATATCGTATAGGACGGTTTACTTCGATAAGAACGTTGCATTCTATTCAGGAAGCGAATAATAACAGGTGTTTTGTGAAACTCTCTCTCTCTCTCTCTTTTTTTTCGACGATTCTCTGATAGAACGAAGTGCTATTGATCCTACGCGTCAGCTTTTGTACGGAGAAAGGTTTGAAAGGAGACGCGCGGACATCGTTAATCTGTTCGATTTCGGTTCGTTGATATCATGCATTGTTAAAATATCGGAAACAATCGGACGATTTCATATGCTACAGCTACTCGTCACTCGGTGTATTTTCTGTTTGCTTCCATAATCGTAGAAAGTTTTCGAGTGGCGATCAAAGAGGAATTTAAATCGACCTCATGAAACGCCACTCGAACTGGTAAATGGTTTGTTTACAATTGACATGACGCACAACAGCGGCTCTGTGTATTCCGAACATCCTTCTTTCTTTTTCTTTTTTTGTCTTTTGTATAGTTGTTTCGACAGCCAGCCAAACGACCAACAGGGCTTGCCGCTGTTGGCTCGTTTCAAAGGAAGCGATAAATTTCTTTTTCGTTTTCTTGTAATCGCACGATTGCTCAGTCGGTGAATTTTTACGCTGAATTTATTGCACGGCCGACTTGGACAAGTACGATCGAACAGGTAAAAAAAGCTCGTTCGCGAGCGCGGAATAATGAATTTTCAGAGGTTTGCGCGTTTCCACGAGTGGCTACTTCTTTAATGGTATCACCGATGAAAATTCATAATCGAGCAACGATCTCGCGAACGCGATACATTCGAGTTATTCTGGAAACTTGCTATTTCGTAAATAACGTGCCACTCGAGCGATCTATTCTCGGTAGATGTTACGATTTCTAATTGGATCATTAGAGCATTTAGTGGCTCTGGCGAAACGAACCGGTCATTGCGGTAGGAAAATAAACGGAAACGAGGATAGCCGCGTTTTATATCGCTTTGGTCGAATTTCATGGCGGACGGCAGGTACCCGACTCACGTAGAACGTATCAGGAAGCTTTATGCACGACGTACGGTTCGATGAGAATGAAATAAAACGGAACGTTTATGCTTAAGTATAAAACAGCAATTCTACTCTTCTGGGCGCGAGCGTGATTCGTTTTCTTAAACGCGAACAAGATAAAAGCAATGCCACTGTATCGTTCAACCCTGCAGCTATTTCTACAGTCGATTTGATTCGAAGCGAAAATTGGATACGTATTTAACGCTAAAACTACCGACCAGGAACGAATGGCTAAATATATTGTATTTTGTAAATGTTTCTGATTAAACTGCTACAGTGAAAATAAATAGATACACGTGACTATGTTTTTATCTTAATAAGGGCGAAGTATATTCCGAGTAACTGGGAAAATTAAGACAATCTACATTTCATTATCCGAATAGGTTTGAATTTTCTAACGCTAAGAGCGTTTTAATTACTAAATACCTTTGTATTGACTCTTATGTGGTATGGTATAACGTCGGGGAAGGACGTGACGTGAGGGGTAATTGTTTATAAACGTTGTCAGGATATGTTAATGTCGTTGTCAAGGAGTTACCAAGGAGCGTCAGAGTTGAATTTATCGTGGTCGTGTGAAGTTCGTTGTGTTGTTGCGACGTAGAATTAGTGAGAAACGAATACGCGAAACGCGGTATTCTATTCGATTTCGTGCAACGATATTGTATTTATCATACTCTTTTCTATTTACTTATAATAAAGCATTCCTACACTTATTACTATTGAGTTTGCAACCGAGTGATTACGGATCCTATCATTAGATAGTATTGTAAAGACCTGCAATCATTTAGGTGCCGACCCAATACTACGCGTAGGATAGATGATAGATGCAAAAATACGTGTAATCTTATTTAAGGTAAGACGATAAGTGCTTGTTATTGCAGTACTGTTTTTAATTCTCAAATGCATAATGTTAACGTACTTATGTTTTCTAATGTCGAAGACATAAGTAAAATAGTGGACTATCTACGCATAAGCAATTTTTTGTTTTATAATCTTTACGTCTTATAATTCTCAGAATCAGAACTATTCGTAGCTGTGACCATTTTCTTTTATTACAAAACTGTCCATGCAATCGATTTATCGTATTTATACAATAATTAGCTTTTAATTTTGGATCTCAATAGCCGAAATAATGGTACAGGAATAGTAAATTTACACTTAGAATTTATGTTAGAATAATTATATATTTATTTGATAAGCGATTTCAAAGTATTCATCGATACACACTTGCACGCGTCTCAGCACTTTCTGACTTTCAGCACCATACCCGACTGTTAACCGACCGGACAGTTTGCATTCCTTTGTTTCCGAGACTTCGTGCGCACTTTCTTTCACACACTGATATTCACATACAAGTACTACTACTGCGCAGCTAACCTAGTCTAGCAATTATACATATCTCAATAAATTTATTTCTATGTTCTATACACGTTGTAATGGCATAGATTTATTGCATTAATATCATGTATTGTTATACTGTTTTATTTACGTAACTTGACAATTCCGACGCTTGTTTAACGTTTATTTGGATAGTACATAAGGTTTAAAGAACAAGGAAGCAAGAATTCTATCGAACGAAGCACGCGAAGATTGGAAGATTGAAAAAATAGTGAGTTTTCTGGCGCAGTAACGCGAGGTTCTTACGTTTGCATCGAAGTGCCAAAAAGTGTTAATTTATATACCGAACCCACGAAACTGTCTTCTCTAGCAGCTTCGTCGCTATCTATCTTCGTTGTTACCCTCGCGTGTATGCTCGCCGTTCTTTCTACGCATTTATGGTTCAGCCGTGCATTATTACTCTATTATCGATTATGAGAAAAGAAGAATGAAAAATAGAAAAACGAGAATTACTGATAGAGAAAACGATGTTTTCGTGAAATCTTCTCCGTGCTTTCGTTCTGTTTGTCTGTTCATTGCATTCGCTGCTTCTTATATCATGTACGCGCGGAGTCACGTTGTCAGCCATGGTAATTCGAATCGGAGAAATTTCCAGATTCAGCTGGTCATTGGATTATTTCCTCGCTCCATTGCGAACCGGAGGGAAACTGCATCGATTCGTTAAATAATTCCTCGCTATGGGGACAATTAATTTCGAGACACCGAGAACCTCGGAGCTCGTCGCTTTGTTTTGTTCGCTCGAACGGAACGGAAAGGAACGACAATTGGAATGCTTTCTTTAAGGAAGTAGAAACAATTCCATCTTTTCTCTTCTACCTCCTCCGCTTGTCTCTTTTTTCTCTTTTCTTTAAATAACGACGCTGGCAACTGGCAAACAATTCATTGTAGAATTGGAGCGAAAACATTGTAAAAGCATAGAATATATTTTAGGGACGATGTCCTCTCGGTTCTTAACGTGGTTAGCTGAATTCTCGTGTTATTTTCGATCATTGTTTTTTATCGACGACTTATCAGCAACGTGTTATCTATCACAGAATATCATAATTCACGCACAAACACAAAATTACCAATATCGACACATTTTATTTGCAATCTTTTTCATTCAATTTGTATTACTGAATTATACTTCAAACATCACCATTACGAAAGAGAATTCGGAGATTTTCCTCTGAATTTTATTCATCGCCAACATTATTCCTTCTTCCATCTATTTTTTACAATTCCATGGAATTTGAAAAGATTAAATTATTTACAGCTCTGTAATATATATATAAATTACTTGTTCTAACGTCAGTTACCTTATTGTGTATTATACTTGACCGTACGTTCTTGTTACACGTTGCAAGTTTGACCAATGTCCGAACACGAGTTCTTCCAACACGGATACAGGAACAAAAATAGATGTCGCGGAAAATACAGTTGATCGGTGGCGACCTGATAAGTCGGACGAGTGTACCGTGTCCGATAATATCCATATTGAATTGAATAGGCTCGTCGGTACGTGGCGAATACAGTTCTGGCGCGTGACAGTGAACAGTGAATCCCTTTGGCGTAATTGAATGATGGCCAGTGAATGATATTAATGCACGAAGATTGGCACCAGGACACATTGCAATGGTCATGGATCTGCGGCGTGGTTCGGTGGCTTTCACAAAGCGTCCGCTCGTAATCCAGCATCCGGATTTCTCGGAAAGGGTAGAGAGTATATCATACGTACGGCGAACCAGAGAGAATTATACACGGAACTCGACGTAGACGATCCGTCATTACATCTCTACAGTCGAATACCGGCCGATGATAGATGCTCGTCTCTGCACGAAGACAGTAGCCCGTGTCAGCGAACGAATTAACCGAAGTCGGTATGCGGAGCTTGCATGCAAGATTTCCAATGTGAGCTATGACTCGCCTGTTCGAATTACACGTTTGATGGATCTCTTTCATTTCCTTCTCGAATCTCGTCGATATTAGTTTTTTCGTTGCACAGGCATAAAATTCTGTAGGGTTTATCTATGTTCTAGCGAAGAATATCATGAAACTGTTTACCAATATATTATATATTATTATTGAGATCTGTATAATTTTATGTGCTAGACTAGGTTAGCTGCGTAGTAGTAATACTTGTATGTGAATATCAGTGTGTGGAAGTATGTGTGCGCGCGGCGTTTCGGAAACAAAGGAATGTAAACTATTCAGTCGGGTATGGAAGAAAGTGCTGAGACGCGTGCAAGTGTGTATCGATGAATACTTTGAAATCGCTTATCAAATAAATATATAATTATTCTAACATAAATTCTAAGTGAAAATTTAGTGTTCCTATAGCATTTTTTCGGCTATTGAGATCCAAGATCTCAACAATTATATATAATACAAAAGATTTTATGATTTCGCCAGCACCGTAACGAGACACGACAATTATGGTTATATTGATCAAATTTGAAACCAATCTAAAAATGTATATAGAAGTTACGAGATGTTTGAACAATCAACTGTCCACTATATTAACGAATCACAATATTTAACGAGACTATCTTTAGTACTCATTGTATTAGGTTGTCGGAAAAGTGTCTTTCCTTCGCAAACATGGTTTTTGCAACAGTGCACCTTCACATAAACGTGAAGCCAAGTCTGCGAAACGTCGCGGCGTCTATCTCAATAGAACAAAACGGATCGTACGTGATTCGACAAAATAATATAAAAGAAAAGACGTTGTGCGTCTATTATTTCATAAAACGGAAGAAACTTTTCGGACGACCTAATATGTTCAAGACATCCACCGATACTCTCTATATATATTAATCTTTTACCAAGCGTACTCGTATAATCTTCCACTCCGGTTTTCACTCTAGATACATTGTCTGAAACTTTAAAATCCTTCCTTTCTTCGCAGTTTCGAAAGCTTTTTAACGGTTCGCGCCCTTTCTTCCATTACGTCCTCAACGCGCTATTTCCCAGAAGGGAAATAGTGTGATTTCGCTGTTGGGGTGGAACAGAGTTTGAATAATTCTATGAAAAATTTTCCAGGATTTGTCTGATCACGGGAATTATTGGACGTTCATCGTCGTAATATTGTCACTTAAAGCAACGAGCTGTACTTCCGACGTTGTAATTTCCTATTGAGACGTATAAAATTGAAGGTACAAAGATACATATACTATGGAAATATCGCACAAATACTCTTCAAGCTGCGTATCATCTAAATACTGACATTCAGATGACGAAAGCGCCGAATGTAAACTCTAAAAAGTAACTATCGTCACTGACCATGTCGTACACCTTGAACATTTAACTCGTAGAAATGCAGCATTGACAGAATCTCTACGCAAGTACTTTAGGTTTCGATGAAATCAAACGATTAAGACCTCTGTTCGTAATCCAACAGAATCTAATTTTAATCCTATAACTGTGACCATCGAGAATCGTTGCAGCGTATTGTCCTTCAACGTTAAATCATCACGGTATTTAGCCAAATCCGTCGTTCTATTCCTTCGGCGAGACTAATACCGTAGCTGTACGTGCGCGCGTCCCATGGCATTTACGAACAGTTTAATAAGATCGGTTAGCCGCGTGGCCAAACGTGTTTCCGCACACGATACAAATTCCAGGCTGCACGTGGGATTAGAACTGATCCATCTACAGTCCGACTTAATGGTACGTGTGATTACGGGAGTATCCTGTCGGCTGATAGCTACTACCGGCAGACAGTTGCTCGCACCTACTGGTCCCGTGTATTCGATAATTGTCACTGGTAGTTTCGATGATCGGTGCCAATTATCGCGTATACGCGCTTGCAATACTGTTGGCGCGCCAACTTCGATCTCGATCGGACGAAATCGAGATTCGAGCGAGTATGATTCGAATCCGCGTCAACGACCAGCAGCGAAAAATAACTGTAGTAAAGTAAACGTTTCCATGTTGCGAGCGACGTAGCTAACTTGTTTCGATGCATAGAGGGATCGATAGAGCAATCTGCTTGATGCAGTTTGATGCTCGCGTAGATGCGTTCTCGCGTGGCCATCGAATCGACTCGATCCTGGCTTTTCGATGAAAAAAAAAAAAAAAAACGTTCCGGAATCAACGATCGCGCACCAATGGCGAACCGTTGTTGATGACGAGCAGAAAGGTTTGGACGGGTACTGGCGTTCTTGATAGCGAAACAATTACACAGAACGCGTTTTAGTTTCGTTCGACTGTTTGGCTTTCCACGCGCATCCATATGGCTCGTTAACTCCTCTAACAGGAAAAATGCAATTTCTTTTATGTTTATCTTATTACGTTTAATCCAGTTCTTGACGGAGCTTATGATATCCAGGGTAGCGGAAAATAGATGGATCTAGTTGAAATCTTCGTTAAACAAAAATGATCGCTAATCTATTAAGACATTTTCCGTTGCTGAAATATGGCTATCGATCTTCGAAAGCTGCATACTTTCTGCGAATGTTCATTTGAACAGATCGTTAGCCGTTTCGTTTGTCTTCTAAAATTCTATCGAAACACATAAAATTAAAAAATACAACGCTGCGATATTTGAATAGACGCAACGTATGCGTCAGTAGCACTTGCCGTGTTTATACCGCCGCAAGTGCTTACACTCGTACTTGTATATAGGTGCATCGATTTACTGAATCGTTCAAATTGTGCAAATTGTTATTATAGCGTTATCGAATAATGTTTGCCACATTATATTATACACGTAACATTATACACGTAAACTTATTGAAATTCAATCGTTCTATTCGATAGAATCAACGTGTAACGCACAATTAGCTTTTGCATGATACGACCAGTGAACAATAAACAAGTTTCATCGATTTCTGTGAATATCGAGGGAAATAGGATACGCAGAAAATACGGCAACATCTCTCAAAGCTTTACGAAAAGTAATGGTAAGAGGAAATGATCCTGATTAATGAGCGTACACCTATGTACGTATCATAATATATACATGAAACCAATTTTTGATCATACACGATGAATACGTATCATAACGTTGACGGATACGCGCACGGTACTTGACCGCGTTCGAATTGGTATTGATTTTAATAGCACGTCGATGGTCTGCATGCAAATGAACCGATACGAGGCATTTGGTCTCACAGATGTGTAAGGAGCAAATACTAATGTGTGTGCTATTGGTCTATGGTATCGGTGGTCATTAAATGCTAGGTAAATATTATCAACACAAAAGGACGAGGACGGAGGTTATCTTCGTACAATTTTTTAAATTACTCTAAGTGCTATCTCTTGTTACGTACAAATTTAACTGTAACTTATACCGTCCAGTAAAATTATACTACTTTTAACGCTAGAATTATTAAATTTATCAAAAGCTTTCTTCTACTTGTAATTATTAACAGCATCTACACAGCGGTTCACAGAAGTAGTTTAAATTTATTTTTTAAATTCCCAAGAACCTCGAACGATTGATATTTTTTACTCGTCTTCGATATTCTTATCTCTATCTAAAATATACATTGCATTAACTAAGCTTATTCCATATAGAACATAAATTTTATTTGTACTGTATCTTATATACTGTATGGAATAACAAAGATTAATTCAACGTACATTATCATTGATAAGAATCTTCAGATTTATATCGTACAAAAATATCGATCGTCTAGTCTTGAAAAATTAGCGTTATTCACGCAATTACCGTTAACTCTTATCGAGTTTGAAATATGATTATACACATCATACCTACCTCGTTCTCAGCATATAATTTTAATCATAATGGTCGCTTATACGCGGTATACTTAAACCGATATTAGGAACTAATTATTCTAGCGTTAATGTCACCGTGACACGGTAGAATTTGTCGTAAGGTAAGTGAAATTCCAGCTTTTACGGTAGCAACGCTTAGTTTCACTATGATATTCAACGTTTCTGCTTTACTGTCTTACGCGTATATTAACGTATGAGTGGAATGTATCTGTGAATGCATTCTATTTACCGGATATTCCGCGCGCTACGTATAACATGGTATATGGTCAGATCGTGTGCTCGATATTGTGCTGTTGATGCTTGAAATGCAAGGAAGACGTTGCAGAGGGTTGGTGTCAGGTATCACCTGTGTTTGTCCGTGACATTGTTCAAGGTGCTTACGATTCTGGCTAACGCGTTCCCTTTTTTTTCGGTTCTTCCACGTCTGTGTAAATTTTTCCGGTCAAACATCAAAAATCGATACTATCAACCAGATCTTATCAGTTTGTTCTAAATATATCTTCATCTCGTTCCATTCTATGTAATATTTCTAATATTAATCGTTAGACCGTAAACCTTTTTAAACGTGGGTCTTTCGGTAGATAATATTTGTTAGAAAAATCCAAAAAGTTTCGTATAAAATCTTCAAACATCGTAAATTAACGTTATCATAAAACCTTTGTCAAATAACTCTTTTTAGCCGGGGGAAAAATGGTTTTCCACCTATTACCTTGAGAGAAACTCAACCCGGCCGAAATATCCCGGGCATGAAATACCCGTCTTTACAGTTCAAAGTTTAGTTATAATTGGATGGACTAGGTCATCTTTATTTTAACGTTTTATTTCCCGCGAATGAAATTGCTTCTATTGTAGAAGATGATAGAAGATGGAAATCGTGCGAATATACAGAATATTTATTATACGGAATAATTCAAGGCGTAATAACTAAATTTTCTCGATGTATCTTACGAGTATTATTAAGCAACAAATATTGTATAAACATATAATCTTCGAGTCTCGTTAAAAAATTATAATATAAATACGAAATGAAAGGAAATGCTTCGATCTCCAAATATCAAAGAAGAAAGATATATCAAACAAGCATTAATGCAATGTGGCAACAATACGTTTCTCTAAATCTTCCACAAACGTTGTAGAACTATGATTCTTGCAAGACGTTCGTCACATACTCCTCTTACTACGTCGCGCATTGTGCTACTTGATCCGAACGCAATTTCGAACCTCGTTACCTTCCAAATAATCCACGCTGAACCTGCATTTCAATTCTTCTTCTTCTTCTTTGGCCTATCCGTGTACTCTTCTCTTTCTTTCTTCCATCCACGGCGTACAAGGGCTCCCAGCCGAACCGTAAAAAAATCTGGAATTGTTGTTTTGAAGTTCAGCATACAAATCCTATCTCTGCCGATGCTCCTTTTCATGGAACGCGTGTATAGAATATTTGAGAGAGACACAAGGAACAGCAGGAACACAAAAAGAGAGACAGACTCTTTCGTTGCGCTTGTGGTTCTCGTGTAGAAATTTCGTTCCATGCCTTTCGACTGTGCGTCCGGTTACCGATGCGTAGCGTGTACGTGTACGGTGTATGCACACTACAGTCGCACGATACACGCACAGCCTGTGCGTGGATCGACTTTGGTCGCAACGCGTTCTCGGTGTACCGCTCACCGCCCGACAACCACGCAAACGTGGAAAATAGTTGCCAGGAATCCAGTGCACCCGTTGTCCTGGCCATGTACTCTCTTATATCCAGAATTCGCTGTATTCTATAATACGTCTGCGCACAAATTCGTCTAATTTTTTCTTTTTCCGCCGCTTCCATACCTCTCTTTCCGGTCGACGAGGCGCGCGGCTCGTTGAAATAGGTTAATTATGAAAATCGTGAAAGCTCCTCTCTCTCCCTCTCCCTTCCTCTCTCTCTCTCTCTCTCCTTCTTCTCTTCCACCCCTTAGTCACAGCCTCTACCGCTTCGCAAAAACGTGGAATTTCAAATTTTTGTTCCACCGTCTGTTTCTTCTCTTTTCGATCCTTTGAAAGCCAAAGGATGGGCAGGGGGAGACGTAATGTTTTCTTGCGCGTTTGCGTTTTACAGTCGTTACAAGTTTTGACGTCAATGCGCTTAATGTAACCTGCATTGTTCCACGGGCTGTGCCGGCAAGATTCTGTTCCTCCAACGTTTGCCGCATAATCGTACATACCTACGTATGTACACGTTATGCCCACGTGTGCTTAGAGGCTTTAAGCGCGCGTGCGCCTCCTACCCTGCGTCGTATTGTGGTTGTATCGTGTTCTCGGTGGACCGCTTGGCACCTGGATGGTATGCAGACACGGAAAATAGTTACCGCGAATTCGTTGGCCCTGGCCATTCTTTGCAGCATGTTTTGGGTGCCCCGCGTTAATGCTTCGAACGAATGAAGGAATTTATATTAAAAGGAAAAGATCAATTTTATGTATATTAGGGTTGAACCATCTTAAGTAGCTAGGGGTAGTAATTGAACGAAAATTATGTGTTAATCGAACGAAGTTTTAAATTGTGTTTATATGGCAATCGTGATTGCGATATTTCTTTTTTTTTTTAGAAATTTGTCTAATAATATATCGTTGTGAAGTAGGTTTTGCTTAAGCCTCGTTCAACGTAGTTACTCGAATATAGCGATTGATATCATTCATAAACATAAACATGTTGTTTTGTGTAAATACGAATTACACGTAGCTTTGTAAATTCGTTCCATTCGTAAAGGAATAAAAACCTATATGTTGCTCGAATTGATCGAAAATATCGATTAATCAAGTAGTTGTTGCGTCTTTCGCAAGATTCGATCGCTAAAGAGCGTGCTGGAAAGAAAATAAAGCTTCCAGATGCTTAATTATGGGAAATATCAGCTCGTTACACACGTGTATTTCGCGAATTTTCCAACTCAATTGTTGTCAAAAATGGAACCTTAAACCAAAACGCTTTATTGTACATTTTCAACTTGAACTTTTGTCGATTGACTATTCTTGTCTGGTTGATATTAGGCAAATTCACGCGTACGTGACTATTAAACTCCATTTTCTAAACGGTAACCTCCGATGTAATTTTGCTATTCTGGAAATTTTATTTTAAACCACAGAATTTTCTTGATTTCTATCGTTTCGCAAATTTATCTACGTATTCTATAGCTTTAGAACTACCGGTTATTTAATTCTTATTTTTATAAACATTACATTCTTCCTGTGCATAAATCACGTCCTCTTTAAACTCGAAAGAGCGTGATAATCCCATCATATCATCGATTAATTAAAATTAAATTGCTATAAAGCTCAAATCAAAACACACGACCTTTGTTACATCCAGTTCTAAACCGGATCAGTCATAAAACGAACTTACTGCAAATTCACGTTGGTCCTTCGTACTATCGTGGCTTTCAAGTGTCTGTACTAAGCAAATTAATGTCTGACCAACGAGCACCGTTGGAAACGATCAGCGGTTTCACGCGATGTGATCGTTACGCAATCCGCGTATTATTTCCGGGATATCGGGAATTTGCTGTACTCGATGCTGAACATGTCACGTCTCTTCTTGTTATGGAAACGTTGATAGTTTCTTCGATCTGGATCGGTGGTATGGCTCGTTCGTTTACTTTGGTCTGACTATTTTGGTCTCAGAAACGTATTAGGTCGTCCGAAAAGTTTGTTTCGTTTTATAAGGAAATAATGGATGCACAACATTTTCCGTTTTACATTTTATCGAATTGCGTATGATCCATTTTGTTCCATCAAGATGAAGATTACAACGTTCGACAGATTAGGTTTCATGTTTGTATAAAGATGCATCGTTGTAAAAGACGTGTCTGGGAAAGAAAGACACTTTTCGGACAACCTAATACTTAAATACGTACAAGTATACTCGCAAATTCAGTTCATAATCGTTCATAAATATTAAGATTACGTATAAAATAAGATATAACGCGATAATTAATCGAAATTGTTAAATAATTAATTGGCTACAATTTTATACCTGCAAAGGGTAAGAATCTAGAATACCTGGTAAAAGGTATTTTAAATATCTCGAAATAAGAAGAATCGCAAGAATTACGAAAACTGTCCACTTCCTTTTTCTATACGTGTGAAAGAGACGCGCATTTAAAATAAACACGATTAAAGGGAAAGGAATCGGCACAGAACCTCATTTTTAGGTCAAGATACGTCGACCTTCGAGCGATTCCTATGGCGACCATCTAAATCCGCTAACCAAGAGCTTTGCTAATTTCCAGTCAAGGCCATTGCAGAAATTCTCTTTTCCATTTACCGGTATTGTTCGTGGCAGAAATCAACAGCCGTACCCGTGAATTTTTCGCGGTATAAATCGTTGCTGCGGAAAGCCAATATTATTCGGTGAAATTATAAAGCAGCATTGATTAAATAATCGATCGGCTGAGAGCGGAGGCTGGAGGGGAGGTTTATAAATCACGCGACACTGAATTCGCAACGATTGAATTAATAACAATCCGCATTGCATTATCCACGCTACGCCTGTTAACGAGAACGTCTACGCGGTTTATTTGCAAAAGCGAATTCCCACTCGCAATTACGTGATTTCTTAGTGCGCTTTGATTATCGCAGTGTACGAGTTTCCAAGCTACAAATATCATAAATGTTTCACAACATCTTTATCGTTGATACCACGGTAATAACAGAGGGAAGTTTCACTTGAAATTTACGTACGATATCTCTCAAGGTATCGTCTTTACTTCCGTCTCCCTCTCTCTCTCTCTCTTTCTCTCTCTCTTTCTCTATTTTTCTACATTTTTCTTTCCGCTACGTTTTCCAATATCGCGTATCGAACGACAAGAATTCCTTTTAGTCGTTGTAAAATCGAAACGATGGCGCACACGTTCGAGGAACTCGAGCGCTCTTTTCATTTATTTACGTCCTTTTTGTCTCGTGCGCCGCTCCAGGGAAGCTCTAATCGAAACTATTTGCTCATTCCCCGCCTACAATGTCGTGCCGTGTTTAAAATTGTACGAGAATTTCTAGCAACCGGATTCCCAAGTTTCTCCAATTTCAATTACGAAATAATTCTTCAGCTATGTTATCGAACGACAGTACATAAAACTGCGGTTATACATCGCGGTTTTGTCGTTTCTGTGCCTGTAAGCTCAGAATTTGCGTTATACCGTGCACTTCAATCAGGCTTCTTTTATCTGGCGATGCCGATCGACGTAAGCTCGCGCGACCATGGCGTTGCATCTAATATAAAGCAATAAAATGTTCGTCATAGACGCGTATGTATGTCATAAAAAAAGGAGACGCCTGTTGGAGAAATCGATAAGCCGCTGTTGCGGAAACGGGTTTCCTCTAGTAGTCGATGTCGTTGGAAATTCGTTCGAATGTCTGCTCCTTTATAGTTTACTTTTATGTCAATAACAAACACAGACTTCGTACCAACGTGTAATTTATGTATTTGTAAAGAATATGACGTAATAGATAATAATGTTAATAGATACTAGGATACATACTGGCCTCGTATAAAATAGTGGAATATAGCAGATTACGAGGAAAACAATTTTCTATTCGTATAATATGCATGATTTTAACAGTTGCAATAATTTCTCAGCGATTACACAGGTTTATCTAATTTTTCGTAACGATTCCACTGAACACGGCTGTACTTACATATTCACGAATTTCCATGTTCGTTTCAGATAGCCTGGATTAAATAGCTTTCCATATTTACCGCGACATTACGAGGATAAAATTACCAATTACCGTGGGATTATTCGGTGGTGTGTTATCGACAGAAAATTAGTTTGCTCTTTCGCGGAGGTGGTAACGATGGCGTGGCCGATGACGACGCAACAAGGAGTCAAGGAAACGCTTATCGCCGAAACGGTGACGCGTGCAACAATGACGACGCGTGTAACTATGCCGGCGCGTTACGATCGATCCCTCGGACCCAAGCTGAGTTGGGATAACGAAAAGTAGCAAGGAGGGGAAGGTTGCAGGATTTTCTGAATTTCCGCGGCATTTTCTCGCATTTCCTTGAAGCGTCAGCGAAGCTTTTCCTGCGCCAGCAGGTTTTCAGTCCGCGGAGCGAGCTCCATACAGGGATTCGGGTCAGCCACAGCCCAGCCGTACTATCGGTCTTTTGCTCTCTCTCTCTCTCTCTCTCTCTCTCTCTCTCTCTCTCTTTCGGTTCTTCCTCTCTTTGGCCGCGTTCCTTGTCTGTCTTGCTAATATTTGAACACAATTAATCCGAGCTTATGGCCGCTTGCTTTGCTCCATCCGCATTCGTTCATCCACTACATTGAAAGCACGGCTTATTACTGCAGATTTCATTCTCTAGCCCTTTTATTTTTCCTCTTTGACTTTTTGTTTCGACTTGAACAACTTCCACTGTAACCGCGTTGCTAGACGCAATTTTTTTGGTTGAAAATATTTGAAGATTACAGAGGAAGAATACGATAAGTCGTGCTTTTTACAGGGTTCAGTAGGTTATGAATCATTCCCATGTTACTAAGATCGTCCTTTTATTTGGTTTCGGAGCTTAACATACATCGTGTCGCGCTTTCCGTAATTTTTACGAAATTTTATCAACTTATCAGCTGTTTTTAAGATGTTTATATCTTTCAACTTAACAGATTATTTGCACTCTCGACTATGTCACATTGAAATATTATCTTTTAGCCACGAAATCACATCAAAATCGGAACATTAACAAAGATGCATCCGTCATATTGTTCTATCGCCATCCTCGACGAGAAATATCTCGTGCCGATTCGTCGACTGCTACATTGTGCTTGTTACGTTCGATCAAAAGATGACGTGCACGGTGGTTGGTAATTACATCGCGCTAAGTTATTCAATGTGTAACAAGTTTATTCATAGAAAGCTGCGATTAATTATGAAAGTCCATTAAATTCTATCATTCGCTAAGAGCGGTAGCCCATAGGTTGAAAGCGAATTGATGAATTTCAAATGGAATGAAAATCTTCTCCTTGGATTTAGCGATCGATGAATGCTGTTTCAGCAACGAAAATCGAAAAGTGTATTTCTTTCGTATTGAAGCCAAAGGATCGAATTAATTAATAAATCATACATTGAACGCGCGGTGATCGATAATGGAAATTTCGTCGAATGTCCATTTCCAGTACCGCTCATTTGAATATCGAGAATATTCTTCGGAGTTTGCTTAATTTCTCTAAGAGAATCGATACTATTTACCGAGTTTCACGTCGTCCTTTTCGATAATATAAAATCACGGAAGACATTGTAAGATTTCTCCGATTTTCATGACAGTACTCTGTAATGTATATTAAATTAAATTAATGCAAGTGCAAACGTTCAATACTTCGTTGTGTCTTTACTAAAAATAAACGATCGCGTACATCTTTATCTTAATCAATTTTATGTACAATAAACATCGTTGATTAAGGAAATGACACTTTTTCATTAAAGAGCGTGCGTTTATTTAAAAATATCGTCATAACTCGGTTTACTTTTCTAGATGCATCTAACATCTCATCGCGTATCTATCAAAACAGAAAATATTGGGTTGGCAACTAAGTGATTGCGTGTAAATAAGTGTAAGTAAGTCATTAGGTGGTATTGACAAAATCCGCAATCACTTAGATGCCAACCCAACACAATCGGTATTTATCAACGCGTAAGTTCTTACTTCTGATTTTCGGATTAAATCCTATTGAGAAGAACACTAAAGGTGCATTTTTCTTCATCACTATAATACCACTTTAGTACCGAAGGAAAATGTTTTAATATAAAATAGCTAAAAGATCCTATCGAGTCTAGAGATATGAAGCGTCGAAGAAGCCACAGATACAGCTATTGAGATAAACGATATTTTGGTACGTATTATGACAAGCAATATTTCCAAAGTTATGAAGAGAATGAAGAAAGACACGTTTAACTACATATCAAGTTTTTACAATCATTACAGATACATGTTACAAAATCAAACGAAAGAACAATTTTGTTAATATAGAATTAGCTGATGTAAGTGCACTGAATTTTAAAATTGCTGCTCTCTGTAACAAACTAATTGTATCATCGTTAAATCATTTGTGACGTTTTCATTATAATTTTAAATATTGTTAAACATACAAGTTTATATTAACTCTGTTAATTCAGCGTTAAAATCATTTGAACTACCTCCGTTATGCTAATCGAAACAGGAGAACGACTAATTCGCGGCGTCGATTATCAGAATCGTAACGAGAATTGACGCCTCTCGCTGACGCGTTTTCCTCGCATCCGCGTCTCTCCGCGAACGTTCCTAACAATATCCTTCGCCTGTAATCTTCAAATAACCAAGTGTCCAAATATTTATAAGCAGCAAGGTAGAAATATTATCCGCGTGTTATAAACGACCGAGATCCTTTAATCACTTTCTCAATTTATTCCGATGGAAATCGAAACGTTTACCAGATTTCCGAGTCATCTTGGTGGCGGATACGGAAAATTCGCGAGAAACGCTGGATTCGTCGGCCGTTTTTCAACGCGAACGAAGTCGAGACGAAGCCATTGTCCGGTCGGCGGTGCGCATCCAGCCGAATCGGCGTTACCGAAAATATTTGAATGTGAATATAGCGTGGATGCATATCGCGATTCCGAAAATATAATTCAGAAACCATTTCAACAATGGGAAGGGTGCTGGTACCCGGCCGTTTTATCTGTTATGTAAATCGATGCAAAATAGTGGCGGTGTGCCGTGGTCTGACGCAGATGTGTACGCGGACTAGCCAGTCGTACGCCATTATGCTCGACATCTCGCAGCCTTTCCAGTTAAGATACGTACATCATTTTTGATTTAACAGATCGGTTTGTTTGTAGTCGTTCCGTAGCTGTAACGAACTATCGTGTCGATTTTATGATTTCAATATTTCTAAAAGTATCAAATGTCCTTGCGTACAGATGTAATAGCGAGTTCAAAGAGCGTCTGTACGTTGATGCTTTTGTTCTGATATCGATGCTCTCATTATACGAGTCCAAGTATTAGGTTTTCTGACAAGTTCCTTTCGTTTTATGGGGAAATAATAGAAACACAATGTTTCTTCTTTTATATTATTTTGTCGAATTACGTACGATCCATTTTGTTCTGTTGAAATAAACGTCGCGACATTTCACACACTTGGTTTCGCGTTTATATGAAAGTGCATTGTAAAAAACACGTTTACGAAAGAAAGACATTGTTCGGACAATCTAATATGAAGTTTAACACAATCGAAAGGTATTTCTATGCGTCTCAAAAGAAAAGAAAGATTACGCACCCATATATGATTATATTATGTAAAACCTAACGTAATTCTATATTACTCATAATTACAACCATAAACATTTGTCTATAATTTTCTTTCTTTTCACTTTTCTATTACGTGATCACACTGAGTGATTTCATACAAACATTTTGATACTTAGAAACGTAGCTATAATATTCTGTTTCATGTTTTTAGACATAATACACAGAAGTAATATGACAATGAGAAGATTGATAAAAATATAGAATATATCTGTATTATCTGTATAGAGTAGAATTTTATTTGTATCGTTTGTATATAATGAATAATTGTATCGACAAACATAGAACGTTTGTAAGGATCATTCGAGTAAATAGATAATCCTTGATGGGATGGAAGAGAATCACAATTTATGGAAGAGAAGAATTAAGAAGATTTATTTCTTCGCGCTTTAATGGATAATTTAGTTGTAGAATTTAAGATCTAACACCCTCCACAATGTGCATGTAATATGAATGTCTGTATAGGTTTTCCTGAAACTTGATATCAGGAGATTCGAGGCGAAGAAAAGTCTGTTTATCAAGTTTGTGTTACTATTTTCCCTACTTCCCAGCACAGTTGAAATACCTTGAATATGCATCTCTTTGTTTAACCACACACGATGACGTTCGAGTAAATAGCGCTGATACCGAGAACAATGTTTACATTTTTTGTAAGTGTAATACAAAAATTATTTATCCTTCCTTCCGTTTCGTTAGATATTTACTGACGTTTGCTGACATTTACTAAAGAACCGAGTTGAACTCTAAATATTTTCTTGGAAGAAGCGTGGTCGGAAATCCGCGGTCACAAATGGATTTCACTAAAAAGAACAACGAGTGTAACAGTTTGTAGCAGAAAAAGATTACATAGCAACGTAATACAACACCTTGTTGGCACAGAGCGATCGAAATTACAGTATGGTTTGAATAGCTTTTTTGAAATTTCTTCCTGAAGACAGAAAGGAATTTTTCAATTGAACATTAAACTTACACATATCCTTGTCAAAATTTTCCATGTTTAATCTATACAAGACACTGTTTAACAAGAATTAACAAATAAAAATGTACAACGAGTGACTGAATTAATTTTCGAGCGATTAGATTTTGACTTACAAACGATTTCTATAAAGACACATTTATATCGCTTACTTACAGACTAATCATATCATAGAATAACAAGATCAGAATCGAACAATAATTATTTCGATTGTTATTTATTCCGGTTTCCACAGCACTCTGCATTGTGAGTTTGTTACGAAGATCGTCAAATATACTCGTTTTCATCCAAGCGGTCGTATCTAACTTGTTATTGTACCTGAACTTGTTTTCCTTCCTACCTCACCCGACACAGACGCGATTTTACGAACGACAACCAGCTCGTTGGGAATATCGTATTTACCGATACTACGGTATCTCGTTAAAGAGAAAATGCGGAACTACTTTGACAATGCGTAATAACATCGAGGAGGAAACAATGGCTGCCTTTATAGCGAAACGTATCGATGGCGGATAATGCAACACTCGACAGTATTTAGAATTTAACAAACGCCATTCGACCGATCCAGCTTCTCGATATTTAACCTGGTAATTTGAACAAATAACGGCCTACGTTCGCTTGTCGGCATTGTGCTCGAACGTTTTAATGTATCGCATAATAGAGGCTTGATTTATTCGCGGTTCTGGTCGTGCAGCAAAAGTAGATCTTTTAAAATAGCTCTCGTTTCGTTTGTCGTTCGCAAGTGTTTCGCGATGAATATAGCTACAGGTGTCATGGTCCTCGATGAATTGTCAAGTCTGTTTTTGTTTCAGTTGTTTATTTAACAGATCGGTTAACTCCACAAAACGAAAGAGTAGAGAAACTTGACGAAGTCGTATAATATAAATAAGCGTCAATTAGGCGCTTCGTCAAATAAAATTTCAAAATGCGGATCACTTCGCTCTGTGAAAATGACTGGCATCAAACTTATTTTGATTCTGCAATTACTAGCAACATGTAACTGCTTTCGATTATAATTTTATTGAGATATAAACATGGTTACATATACTTTGTTATTATCGTCATATCCCTTTAATTCTAAATAAACATGTACGATATATTTACGTATATATTAAAACTGTATAGTGTTAATTGGATAATATAACGTGTAGCGATATGTAGAGTTTGGATGTAACGACCATACAGTAGTAGATCTGGAACATGACGTTAGAGTATTATTTGGAATCCCTAAATCTATACGTACTTTCATTTAATATGATAATATAATAGATAGTAATATGTACATAATTTCGATGGATGTAACGATGGGTCGATCATGACTAGTGATATTTTCCAATACATTTACAATATTATATTAGAATATTACTCGAAACTCTCGAATATCTCTACTGATTTAATACGACAATACGGATTTAATCGTAATATGATTCGATTGACCACGACTATAATAATTCCCATTACATTTGAAACATTAATTAACAATCCTCGAGTCTTTCATTTAATACACTTCTCATTTAATGCAGTGATATAATAGACCGTGATACAAAGTATGGGTGCTTATAAATAATAAATTTATTGCAATATTTTGGTCGTATGTCCTATCATATTTGAAATATCATATCGAGGCTACCTCCTTATCGTCATTTATATTTAAATTAGCTTGTCCGAAAAGTTTCTTTCGTTTTATAAGATAATAGATGAACAACAATTTCTGTTTTATATTATTTTATCGAATTAGGTATCCATCTCGTTATATTTCTATTATTATGTTCGTGCATAATTCGATAAACTAATATAAAATAAAAAACATTGCGCGTCTATTATTTCCTTATGAAACGAAAGATACTTCTCAGACAACCTAATATCTTCGTTTTGAAATTTTCTAAATAAGAAACAGTTAAGCGTGACCGAACGACGAAGAAATTGAGATACAAAAGATAAAAGCTTCATCATATTCGACGCACGAAATAACTGTTAATAGCAAAGTAGGTGTCTCGGTGGTAGACGTTCGATGGCGTCTACCGTCTCTACGACTGTCCATACTTTTTCGTTTTCCCATCTTCTGCTCGAAAATCGTAGCGAACAAACGAGAGCAACCTGGGGGCTGTGGCAATCAGGAAGGTTTTTCTACGATCTCGTTGATTCTCCTTTTCTTCCCTCCTACTTCTTCCCGCATTAGCTATTTCCTTTCTTTTCTTGCAGCAGCTGCAACCACGCAATCGTACAGTCCCGCACCTCCTTGTCCCATCGCTATCTGATGGCCCGTGCTAAATCGCCCATTACCCAATTGCCATGGTGTATGTACCGTACATATGTAGATACGCGTATGTAGTACTTCTACACGCGTCTGATTTCAGATTGTGTGGGTGTACCAGATACGCGGAGGCGTTCGAATCTGCACGCTTCGATCTTTTCTATATTTTTCCCTTTTTGTTGTTATCGTCTGTGTACTAGGTACGCGTGCCTTAGATTAAATTGAGGTTCGTCTGTATATAGAGCGACCAATTTTAATCCATCAACTACCAATTCTACAATTTTTAAATCATTATTTTTCTATAGATTTTCTATAGGGTTTCTATGATGTTCGATGAATTTAATAAAAATTCGTGCATAATAGGCTGGCTCACGTTAAATTGCATTCTGCGTATATAATATTAATTTACTTATTGATTGCTAGTTTCTATCTCTGCGAATTTATTATATAATGCTGTAGATTTTTAATAATAAATTTAAATATAGTAGTAGTAGTATAGTAGTTAAATTGGATTCTGCGTATATACTTACGTATATAATATTAATTTACTTATTAACTACTAGTTTCTATTTTCATGAATTTATTATATAATGCTGTAGAATTTTAGTTTGAAGTATCAGATATATATAGTTGTCAATTATAAAGATTTTTGTTTTGAGATCATCGTATGAAATTTATACAAATTGTATTCTATGTAATATTTGTCTATCTCGAAAATAAGAATCGCTGGGGTTGATACGTCAATCTGTACACACGTAATATTTTTGTAAAACATATAGAATTGATATTCTTAGATTTTTTGGCAAGCATACTGAATTGAATTTCTTGAATTTCTTATGGAAAGCATACTGAATTAAGAAAGTTCGATAGAAGAGAAGTTGGAAACGTTATTAGAATTTCATGTGGATGCATGGAAAGTTGGTTGGCGGAGATGTTAAGCTTACTTTAAGATGGTCTTATTATTTTAAATAGAATCTATATTTTCCTTTTTAATGTGAGGGGAGGTAAAGGCGAAACGGGTCTAACCGTGCTTTACATATTTTATTGAGAATTTCGAAATACGTTACATTCTGGATTCGTTTCATATTCTGACGCACCACAGAAAATATTACATTTTCTAGTTGATAGAAATTTTTCAAGTAACTTACATACATATCATACTTCACAATTGAACGCACTTGTACTCTTCCCCTCGAGAAATTATTAACAAATATACAAATAACTTAAAAAACTCGAACGTGTTTCTATATGAATTTTTCTTTCGTGAAACATCAACAACTCTTTCAATTTTCAATCTCATTCGATTCTTATACGTTCAATCCCACTTACACGCGAATGAGTCGAAAATTATTCGAAATTTATTTCTAAAATTTATCAGTGCACTGCCGTATAAAAGGATAACATTCCAGCAAGTACTTGCAGTTCTTCGTACGATACGATTCAAAACGTAACACGGCGTATGTGTGCGATACACGGAATGACTTTTGCCTTTCGCTCTTTTCACCTTTCATTCTGCGTCTTCTTCTCTTCCTACCTTACTTTGAGCCTCTTTCAGTCTTCGTCACGCAAGGTGTTCGCGACGTCGCGGCGTGGACATTCCACTGGTTCGACCGTATCGCTCGGCTTGTGCCACGATGTCGTAAATTAAACTCTTTTTCTCTTTCCTCTCCCTTTTCTACAATCCCCGCTGTTTCTTCGCCGTTTTCACGGAGAAGCAGTTGTTCGATCGTGGTATAACAAGGTTTTCGGATTACACACACGTCGCGTCGAAATCGTTTCGTTGGGAAAATCACGTAATCCATAAACCATGCACCTTTCTTCCTAATTAATTCTTAAGCTCTTCGTTTCATTACGATACGAACTAGTCGAGTAGCAGAATCTCAGTAATTTCGCGTCGGATATTTACGCCACTATTCACGAAAATATTAATTACTGTATTTAACGCACGTAGTGATCATTCTGGTGGCCGCGAATTTCCCACAGATTTTTCTGCCAACGTAGATTAACCAACAGGTACACGTTAATATCGTTAGAAAATTACAGACAAACGGGCAGAAATGAATTAGAACTTAATTAGGGTGCAACAAGAACTGAGAAAGCATCCGATAATCGTGAAAATCCTTGCCCAATCCATCAACCGGAAATCAATTTTCGTATTCATTCTAACGAATATATTTAAAAATCCAGAGAATTGGTATAATGTACAAAAATATATAAAATATTCGAGGTAGAATATTCGTCATAATTTCTTGCAGACAAAATAAATTACTAAGTACAACCCATTTCTTTCAACCCAGTTCTATTCATAAAAATATGAAATCGCATTAAACTCCACAGTCTACTTGTATCAAACATTTTTGTTACATGTTGGACTCTCTTTAATGCTTGGAACAGGTATATCATACTGGAAAATGTTAAACGTATATTAATACGAAGTATAATGGTGAAAATACACGAGTGGTCGGGAAAGCGATAATTTATTTGAAAATTTTCACGCGCTCGACAACGCGCTTTGTTATCCTAAATTATGGTCACTGAGAGTCAAAATGTGGGAACAACGTTGTTTGCGAAAGTGGTTGATATTTTCTTACTGGACGATGGATTATTTCCGCGACGTTCTCACGTTACTCGATCTCCATCGGGACGAAGCGTTCATTTCCAATCAAGTTATCACTGAGTAAATATTTGATGCCGTGTGTGTGGTGCACGATATTGTACTCTTGCACATTGTTCGCTGAACCGTCTGGGACTACGTTCGATTACAATGGCCCTTGGTTGTATTGGCTGTCGAAACTTTGATCGATCGTTACTTCGATGGATTTTGCGTTTCTCGGGTAATGGAGTTGCATTTCGAATGGACAGACGTACTTGAACATCGACTAGAATTATTGCGACTAAGTAACTACTTGTTCCAAAAATTTCAAAGCGTAACGCTGGCGGGTTGCATAGAGGGTTAATCCTGACGACGGAATTTCCTATGTCGATTGAATAGAGAAGAAAATGAAACGAAAAGGAAGAGATAGGGAGAAAAGTAGAAAGGAGAAGTAAACGAGAGGAAAAGAAACAGAAAGGAAGAAAAAAGATGGGGAAAAAGAAGTTACGAGGTTGCAAAAATATGGTGTCATTTAGAAAGATTATTCTCAACGCGAGAATTAATTGTAATTTTAATAAATATTAAAAAAAAAATTTAGGAAGATAGATATAACATAAGAATTAACAACCACCAAAATCCACTACTTGACACGATGGATCAGAACCGCAGGCTAAAAAGACGTTACCCTCTAGATTTAAACATTAGATTTAGCTAGAATCAAACATACGATAATCATTTATTATTCGCGTTATAGTACCACGCCAGAATAATTTACTTATAACTCTCAATGAGAATTGATTGTAAATTACTTTGAAATAAAAAAAAAATTTAGAAAGATAAGAAAAGCTTGTTTACATTAATTATTATAATTATGAATCATTATAAAACAGTTTTTGGCCAACTTTCCCATCTATTTTTTCTTATTCTGTTCTATTTCTATATACGTATTTGGCTACTGCATTTTCATATTGTACAATTTTGGTATAATTTGACGAAAAAATAGTGAACGCGCGATTAAATGCTATCGCATAGGCACAAACGCGCAGTTCAAAACGCGCGCCGCTCGTTCGAAAACTTTTCTCCAGATATTTATTACCGTCGATCAATTTATACGGCCGCCTTCCTGCCGTACGAGACGATACGCTGCGACGAGAAAATTTTTGTCAGCCAGCAATCGGACGGAATACAGCGGCGGCGGCGGCGGCGGTGGTGGTGGTGGTGGAAACTGTATATTACTTTGAACGAACCTCGCCGTTATTAGTCTCGATGACAAATCGCTGTTTACCGGCTACTTCTACGCGAACCGTACATACGCTCATCCTTCTCAGCTATCGCCTCGATACAGAAAACGAGGCAACACGCTCATCATTTTCGCGCGAGTTTTCGTTTCTCGTCGAACGTTGTTGCTATAACGCGGTAGCGCTGATGTGGGTATACGGAAGAAATATGAGATCGTAGGAGGAATTCTTTCTGGCAATAATCTTGGTGAAAACTGTCCAAATATCTGCCTCGCGCGTGACGCAAATCGATACAGTTCTACATCTACAAGATGTTCTTGCTTGAGCCAACTAGTATTAGGTCGTCCGAAAAGTTTCTTTCGTTTTAGAAGGAAATAACGAATGCACAACATTTTTCCTTTTTTTTATCGAGATATGTATAATTTTGTGTGCTAGACTAGATTGGTGGTAGTGACACACGTATGTGAATGTGAGTATGTGGAAGTATGTGTATACACGGCGTCTCGAAAAACAGACGGAAGATGACGACAAACAGACGACAAACAGATGGAAGATGGTGAGGCAAAGAGAGTGCTGAGACGCGTGCAAATGTATATCGACGAAGATCCTGGATCTCGTTTATTAAATAAATCTAAAACTATTTTAATATGAATTCTAAATGTAATCTTAGTGTCCCTTTACTTTTATCTCGACAATTAAGATCCACAATTCTCAATAGTTTTATATTATTTTATCGAATTACGTATGATCCATTTTGTTCTATGAAGATAAAGATTACAACGTTTGACGGATTAGGTTGAACGTTTGTATAAAGATGCGTTGCTGTAAAAGACGTGTCTGTAAAAGAAAGACACTTTTCGGACAACCTAATATTATTAGTCGAATTTCACGAGCTATGACTTTACGAGTTATCGGATACCTTTTGCACTCTATATTAATTATGTTACTAATTAAATTAATATTATTAGAGTGAAATTCTTACAACTAACGAATTACAAATTATCGATATCGATAAGTTTCATTGTATAAGAGTAGTGGTTGGTAAGAAAACAATGGAATTTTATGTAACGCAAGACGAAAAATTACAAGATTGTAAAGAAGAAGTTTATAGATAACTTATAATTATAATTTTTAATTTGCTAATATTAATTGGCAAATTATCGCGCGAGAAGACTTTCAAGTAGAATACGCGAACGAACTTGTGAATATAAGTAACTTGTTTAAGCATTGAATTTTATTAATTTACAGATCGTGTAGCACTGATGTAACGAATTTACGAAACAGGCAGAAAGTGGAATTGATCAATTTCGCTTGGCTTCTGAAGGACTCATATATCGCTGTATAGAAGCATTCAAAGGTTTCCTCGTAAAGCAGGGGAGAATACCTCGAGGAATGTTAATAACGTGGAGTCTACGTTAACGAAGAAGCCAGCAGTAGCGTACTGGATCATTCAGAGGATGCACGAAATGAAATTAATTATAATTCTTTCCCGTTTAATTAGATTCGTAACTGGCGGAACGACGTAACTGTACAATTTCCTTCTGCTCTGTTTCGATCATTCGAAAATTGCTATTGCACGTCGTCCATGTAATAGCAAAATTGCAACGAGATAGCGGAAAAATATGATGAAGTGGCTCGATTAGGAAGCGTTCTTGGTCGATTTTGGCATTCGAAGAAAACGAGAATGAAAGATATTCGGCGAACAGATCAAAGAGCTGCGAGGTGCAAAACGTAATATTCGGCATTCCGAAAAGTTTTCAGTTGATTAAAGCCAGTTAAAGTCCCGGACCCGGTTTTAAAAGGCCGTTGGAAGTTGCACCGATCCCGGTTATATCTCGGCAAAGAGTGGTTGGCAAACTCTTCGCAAACACCACGACCCGCTCCCGGCGTTATTCGGGTCGAATTTAATATTCGCTCATTATTCAAAATTAGCCTGACTTCCCTCGAGTCTCGCTGCTGTTCTACCAGCTAGTCGTTGGATGCTGAAAATCATGATTGTTAGAGATCCCTCGGGATGGCTCGAAGATGCGACGAAACGAAAGGAAGAAAAGAAACGATTGGGGTGAAATTAGCAAATCGATACGAGACACCGAAAATTGTCGTAAGTCGATCGATTCGTTGGAAACTGTATATTGGGTTGGCAACTATGTGATTGCGGATTTTGTCAATAGATGGTATCGATAATATCCGTAATCACTTAGTTGCCAACCCAATAGTTTCATAGATTTTAACGTTGTTGGTAGGTTCATCTTGCAAATTGTTATAGATCGATTCTCTCGCAGTTATTGAGTTTTACAGATTTTATGGCAACTTGGATTCATCGTGGAAATTATTATTAGTCGATCGTAGGACGAATCGATCGATTCGTTTCAAGTTCCTGCGAGACTTTGATAATTGTTTGGATTTGACGTAGTTCGTGGATTTTATCGTAGTTGATATATGGAAAATTGTTGTTAGGTGATCGTAAGACGAGTCGATTGATTTCTTGAGTTTTACTATAAAAGTAAAAGCAGTAAATCGATATCAGAAAATGGCAATTTCGAATTATATATCATAAACCTGTGGATTCGTTTGAATTTATTGTGATTTATGCGTTGGATCGTAGTTAAGGTTTGTCTTAAGTAACGCGATTTATGATAGTGTGAAAGTTTACCTCGGATATTACATGAACGCGAAGATGACTCGTTTGGCAACTATAACGTAGTCGCTTTACGATGTACGCCGTGTTAATTGATATGTGTTTGCAAATATGTAATAAATAAAACGACAAACGGAATAGTAGCTACAGGGCATTATTTAAAGTGTGATCTATTTACACAGTTTATTCAAAATCATTTACACAGTTGCACCTTACACGTGTAATTTTTTAGAAAGCTTTTCATTCGCGTTATATAAACGCGAGTAATTTTCTCTGTGACTAAATAGATTCTCTAAGGTAATTGAAAGCCGAGGATATGGACACCGAGTTAGAAGACACTTTAAACTAACTTAATTATTCAACCTTCATTTGACAGGCTGAAATACTGTGTCTACGTAAGGTTGGATTTTACCTTAATCAAAGAACCAAGAAGATAGACACAAAAACTTTCTCTACACACGGAATCTAGAAATTCATCTGCGAATATAAGTTGAGAATAAAATAAAAATAAAATTTTGATGGTGTTGAAGCGGTCACCGCTTCTAAGAAAACTCTACATCCGGTCTTTTTAGTTTTCTAAAACTAAAGACTAAAAACTAAAATAAAAGACTGCGACGAAGGCAGACCATAAACAGTAGACAGACGACGTTGGCTTCGGGGTTTTCAGTTATAGGGTAACACAACTAGCGTGCGAATCTGGACCAGCTCAAATTGTGTTCTTACTTATAATTACACTTCTATTTAAATATATTTTCTACCTTACAATTTATCCACGAGTTTCTCTGTTTACACATCAAATAACCTCAACAGATAGAAATTTTTATTTAACGTGAGCGTCGCGAATGATTTAAGAGCGTTAGAAATACATATCAAGATTATAGATACACGCGACTGAATGTTTCTTCAGAATTCTGTAATTCGAATAAATTCACTGCAGATTGGATATATATACTCTAAATGAGCGAGTCAACAGAGTTTGAGATATATTCTCGTTTGGCTATAATTCAGATAGATGTATCCTGAATTGAATGAAAAATACTCTCATAGAAGATACACGTACAAGTAGCGAGTGTGTTGAATCGTTTGAATAATCATACAGATATAATCAGTAGTTGTTAATTATTCATTTTCGATAATACCGAGAACGAGAATTTTCCATCATTGAATCGCTTTATCTTCCATATTATCGAGTTATAATATTTATGTCGAACTCTACGTATGCCAATCTTATTTTAACATATTTAGTTGTAATCTTCCATAATCCTATGTTTGCATAAATAATACCTAGTATCGAATCTCTAAAACTAATTTCTACGATATTTCGATACTGCATGATGTACGTGGTCCCAAAATTAAGCGATAAAAATCTCGCAAGAGTCCAACATTCGTAACAAAGCTTTCATAAATCAAATGAAAATTCATTTTCTTTGCGTAGCGAACGTGAACGTGTAAAAAGAATAGAACAAAGTAGGTTATCACGGGGAAAGGACGGAAAATGGTAGAAAAGGTAGAGATTCGGTGAATATACATATAGTTAGCCCTGATCGGGGCATTAGCATGCGCGGTGGCCGTTTTAGCCGATGATACGGTGGTATAGCCGGGCGTATCGTCCGATTATTTGCCAGGGGGTGCATACCCTGCCACGCTGAGTGCGGTTGATATTGCCTATGCGGAAAACGTGCCCTCGGGGAAGGGATACAGCGAAGTTAATACGATCGCCATACGAAGTACTATGCTGGAGAACGACGGAGCCCGCTTTCGTGCTTGCACCTCGATGCTTCAGTTACATTGAACAGAACTGCAGCTCGACGCGACGAAGTTAAAATTAAACATCGATACTATTGTACAAAATCTGTTCGATTTCTATGTCGTTCTAGCTAATCAGAAAGACGTATTTAAATACGGTGAATTCATAAATTATAAATTCCAACGAGATGAAGATTAACGTCAATTTGCTTGACTCTAAACGAAGAGTAAATCTTGTACGTTGCTTGGATATGGGTCGACCCGTTATTTATTGTTGTTTCAAATGCTGTTCTGAATCTTTGAAACTGGAGACATTTCCGTAAATATCTAAGTATTTCACAGTGTAGTATCGTGGAAATTAAGATATACATTTTTTCCCGATTATTTACAATTTATTAATAATGAATCGAATATACAGGTGTTAATTAGACAGAAAACGATGTTTGTTTAACTGAAACTAAATGCGATACTCGTATTTGTCTCAAATAACTTTACAGTTATTTGACAACTTTCGTCACAACGAATCTAACTCTCTCTCTCTCTCTTTCTCTCTCACTAGCAACTCTAACAACTCTACAACACTGATAACTCTATCAACTCTAACGACTCTATTCCTAGACGACTCGATTAGCTCTCTCAACTCTACTCTTCGATGTCTCGATCAACTCTGACTCTCGCAACACACACACTTTTCGACTCGCATACTCTGACCTCTCTAGCGTTCTTTATTGTTTTTCTCATATCTCTGCAAGAATTAGGTGATTTTAGTCACATAGGCGCTCTTAAATGTAGACAAACCACAGTAGGACGACGTACACGGTTTTTTCTATTTTTAACTCTAATCAAACTCTTTTACGGTATTACAATAGATTAAAATGAATTACGATGTAGCATATAGAAGACGATTCTACAGATAACGCGTATGTGTGGTCTTTTAACAAATAAATACTCGCTATTGGAGGATGTACGTGTGCTGTATCGTGAAACACTCGATCTAAAACTTCTATATGCTACGAGTCCGTATGCTTCTTCCACGAGAACGTGAGATTGTATTTCCGATACAACTCTGATTAATGTGAAATTAGTTCATTTCCAAACGACTCTCACGAACGATTGACCACTTTCGGGAAGAACTGCTATCGAAACGATATATGCGTCGTCTCAAGGAAAACTCACGCTACGATACGTGATTTGCTACCGGGAAGCAGAAAAATCTCCGAATTCTCTTCGAAATCTCGGAAGGTCTTCCGATACTAAATGAACATAAACTAAATAACGCGAAGCTTATGTGATGACACTTGACGACGAAACTTTCCGACGGCTTCGCGACAAAAAGCGCTATACCTTCAACGCGTAAGACAGACATGTCTAATGTATAATACCATCGATATCCCTATGGTTCTTTAGTCGAATATTCGGAAGAATGCGGCAACCGTCGCGGAAATCTAACAAACGCGTGGCGTAGTGGGAATATCAAGGAACAATAAAGAAAAGAATCCGTTTGGTTTCGAATAAAAGATTCATTCCGTTTCGAACAGCGAAGTGCGAAGGGTCTAGCGTAACAGCGAAGCGAACGCATTCGAGAAGCGTGATCGTCAATTGTCGATTGTTGACTGTTAATTGTTTAATAAACTTTATCGTTGTACATCGAGAGTATTTCTTGGACACTTGTACTCAACACCACTTCAGATACATTAAAATCTTACCTACGCAAATATATCCACGCGAGAAATAATTGCGTTCCTAGGCTGTGCGAAGATACAGCGAACGTAAAAGAGACCAGCAAAGAAGACGACAGATATCCCATTATATTTCATATCGGTTGGAAAAGGCAGAGTATGGAAGCGGAGGCGCGAGATTGCGGCAGAATCCAGCGAAATCGCATTCTGCCGCGACCGTATCGCGACTCGAGGGAGAAAAAGCCGTGCAAGCTGTAGGTGGATGGAGAAGCAGAGGACTTCTCGGCTCGGCACGTCACGGCTACTTAGGGATTAATCCGGTATCGCTGATATCTCGTTGGAAGCTTGCGAAGGGCAGGTCAGCACCATAGAGAAGGACGATAAAAAAAAGGAGAGAGAAAGAGAGAAAAAGAAAGGAGAGAAAGAAGCGGCGATGAAATTACTTTCATGGCTGAGGTTCGTGGCTGAGAGGTTATGACGCAGAGTCATGAACGGACGAGGGAGAAAATTTTATCGGCGGTCAATCGGCTATATGGGATTATCCTGCGCGGTGATGTGTGGGAGTGTGTGTACACAGCGAACCGTAATCCAGTTGGGGTCGGTAGGATAGTTTGCCGATACACCCTCCTCTGGTATATATGTGTATGCGTTCATCGTTTCTACGTAGGTCGCGTCTCTCAGTTTGGCCGCGTATAGTTGACAGGGCCAACAATGCGGAGTACAACCTGGCCGCAGCGTAAATCGCCTAAAATCCTTTCGGTCTTCCTGCCCCCACACCATTGTCTCCCTAATTCCGATGATTGTTCCGTTGGAATGGCCGTCTTGTGATTAATCGAACGCACAGGCATCTACGCGCTGTCATTTGCACGATACATCGATTCGATCGTCGTAACGTTATTTTTGTAACGTTTGAACAGTTTGGTGCGATATGATGAGAATTTAGGTTTGCCTATAGGAGTTTTACGTATTATACGTATGATGATGATACGAGTTTACGATAATTCTTCATTCAGAGCGTGTCAATTCTTTCGAACGACTCTCTCAGTTCTTCAATAATTTGCACAAAAGTCTCTTAAACTCTCTGAATAATATTCTCTTGGAAGATTTCACGCACCGGTTACGCAAAGTATTTGCACACCATTATGTTTATTATAATCGCCGATATGTATACTTATATTGTAATATTTATAATACCGATTGATTAAGTTCAATAGTACATCGCATGTCGAGTAATTTAGCAGTACTTTTCATACGATTACAAGAATTCTATACTGTTCAAATGAAACGTAGAACGAAAGGTAGGGAAGTATCTTTTATTCTTCAAATTCTTCAAATCGCCTTGACTTGGTATCGCATAAGCACAGCATGTTATTACGTTTGTACCACTAGCGTAAATATTCGCACGTACTCTTAGCCACGTGTCATTCGCGCGAATTCTCTCTTCCGCGATATCAAAGACAATGAAGCGAAATGTGAATACCTATTGAAAGAGCAATGTTACAGCGAAACAGACAGTTGTATGGGAACTCGTATACGCCGGGATAGAAACTAGATTCCTTGAATTATTCCTAATTCAGGTTTTTGCTGTATTTCAACGTTTGCAGATCTTGTAACTTCATTAAACCGATACAGAAAATTGGCTGAGCCGGCGAATTTTTGATCACTGCATAAACAACGTATAATCCCATCGCTGTTTCATCGTTACAGGATTTTCCAGAGGATTTTCGTTAACAAATGCTCTGTTCCTCCGCTACGAGTATTCATCGACCGCTAATTCATTCGATCGTATCGCTTCGCAACGAACAAAGAGGTGCATCGTATTAATGAAGCGGCGTCCACCGTGCTTACAATATCGGCGTAGCTCGTATATTCGCGCATTATCATTTCGTATTGTAATTTCGGAAATCGGATCGCGTTTCTTTTCGCTTGACTTGCTTTTCTAATGGAAACGCTTTTTCTGGCGCTGTGAAGATTCTCCAAGTCGACATCCCCTGGGGTGTCATTAACGTTACTTCCCGCAAGCCAAGTTCACAAAGAGGGTTGCGTTATATTCGTCACAATTTAGGTCTTTCATCGCACAGATGTTCCTTCAGACGGAGAATCATTCGATCCCCTCTGATATACGTCTGATTACTTTCTTTCTGCACCTCGAAGATAGATCCAGATCCGCTTTCTTCCTTTTCCCTTGCCAGGGAACGCCGCCTATCGTTTTGACGATTACGTTCCTGTTGGAAGTCGCTGAATTCTGGCGCGAGCCACCTGGCCATTAAAGCACGATAAATACGGAGACAAAGGTCTCGCGCGATACACTTGCGGAGGTGCTTTGATCGACACCGGAAATATAGAACATGGATGAAACTGCGAACGTGTTCAACGCGAATATGTAACGAACCGATTAAGCTGAGGAAACGACGATCCTGTATGTCGCGCGC
>NT_176547.1:506068-513162 GCF_000188095.3 Bombus impatiens | reverse complement strand
GCGCGCACGTTAATTCGTGATAAGTCGTGGGATTGTTACGCGTGGTCGTTTCTCGATTTTTGGATAATTTTAGACTTGTAGCGGCGCGTGAGTCAACGGAAGATTTGAATCGGGAGAGACACGTATTATTGTGCCTTGGAATATCAACGTTGTTTGCTAGGTTCAAAGGTAAACGAACTGTTTGGGATTTGGTGTGGCCGCCTGGTAATTACCGCGACGCTTTATGTGGACCAGATGCGATCCTCGGGCAGGACGACTGTCAAGGGTTTACGCTACCCTAGTGGGGATCCATCATAAACAGTGGATCTATTGTACAGTCAAGGTACTTTAGGACCCCACGGAAAAAACTACTAAGGCACGTAACTTCTTTATTTCATGGTACATCTCAGGAAGACCAGAAACGCGGGTTTTCCCCAAGTATAAGGTCACCCGCGCACGAACCTTCATTAGGGCGGCTAACCCATCCTCATATGTACGTCTTTACCCAATGATCAGTTAGGAACGGACTCGAGACACACCCACCACGAACTTTCCTCTACGACAGCAACATTACCGAGAGTCATTCTTGCACCAGTATTCTAAGAGTCAACATATAACAATATTCAGTCAGTGACCATTATATTTAACAGGATAGCCAGTGAACTAAAGACAGTTGTATTCAGAGTATTGAGTGGAACAAATAAGGTGAATTAAACTTCGCTCTTTACATTTATTGTAATCCTCCACCTTGGACGCTAATAACGTTCAAGGCTCGCGATACCAACCGATCAGTTGTCTGACTGGTCGCTAGTTACTTGAATGTCGCAACACGAACTGCGGACAGAATATTATCCCAGTTATTTGTAATCGTCAACCGAAGTTGAACTTCTTGTTGAGAATTGTGGATCTTAATTGCCGAAATAAACGTAAAGGAACACTAAGGTTACACTTAGAATTCATATTACGGTAGTTTTAGATTTATTTAATAAACGATGTCCAGGATCTTCGTCGATATAAATTTGCACGCGTCTCAGCACTCTCTTTGTCTCACCATCTTCCATATCACATTGCCAATGGAACAGTTACATTCGTCTGTTTTTCGAGACGCTGTGCATACAAACACTTCCACGCATTCATATTCACATACGTGTGTCACTACTACGCGGCTAATCTTGTCTAGTACAGAAAATTATACACATCTCAATACTTGTAATAACATCGGTCGATATAAATAGACGGACGTGCTCTCTAGGACAACGATTATAGCGAGTCATACAGTGGAATAGCGAGCGTAGAGTTGAACAGTAGCATTGAGCGAGCGACGATTACGACAGGCATACACTATCTCTGTACTTGTACTTAAAGTGATTTTAATATACGCTGACTATTACAATTTTATCATCCGTCTTTTTAATAAATAAACGCGTATAATAAACCACCTGAGACTCGGTGAAATATAATTATGAATGATGCGGGTTAGAAATACTAGAAATGTGACGCGAGATTAATTCACTTCTTTGACAGGAACGGCGCGATGTTATTCACGCGCCGCTTTGAACGAGATACTTGACGTGTTTAATTTTTAATATATAAATTTCGATATTACATTCTTTCGTGAAAAAGAAGAATGCAAACGATTTTAGTTTGAAATTTATAGCATGCGCTACAGTTAGCATCCATTAGGTAATTTCTTTTCATTTACGTACTTGCAAGACGAAAGTGATTTTTACAAAATACTTGGCGTCTGAATGAAAAGCTACGCGCGCGAGATACCTTCTTCGTAGCGTTGCCTGAACGACGTTGCTTAACGAAATATCTCGTCCGTAGAGGCACCCTTTAAATGCATCTTTTGCCAAGAAAAATTCCAGTTTCTCTTGGAAATAGTCCGTAAAATTGAAGCTGGCAACGAAGAAGTGACTTCCGCTACAGAGGTAGAGAAACGACAAAAAGACTTCGCAAGTTTATCGATTCGACGAGCTCTTTCCATCCGATCGGTGAACGTACGAAATTTCCTTTCATCGTGTTTAATAAAGACCCTATTTTGATTGGTCGCTGTATATAAGAACAGCTATACAGTATCATCATGCATCGGCCGCCCGAACGACAGTTTGATTAATGAGCGGCAAAACTCGGTTCGATGCGGCTTTTAATTAAATCCCGTGAAAGAGATCGTTCACTTTGCTGCTTACTTTATCAGGATCGATAAGACTGATTTAGAACAAGGCAAGGGCATAGAAGCAAGCGAAGCCAGGAAGAAAAAGGGGATGAAAAGTTAGCTCGACGATGGTTGGGGAACGCGACGAAAGCTCGTGTAGACGCGAGAACAGAGCGAGCTTCGGCATGGCGGTTGCAAAATTTGATCCAGCGCTCGTCATCCTGAAAACATAATCAAACTTCATGGATAAGGGATCGCGGCGTGGGACCAGCGTTCTTTATTTTTGCCCTCCAGCGATTTCTTTCTACGCGAACACTCTTTCATCTTCTACTTTACTCGCTCATCCCTGCTCGCAACGTGGACGAGAGTGGCGCGTGTCCGCTTGCTCTTCTTCTTCTATCACCAGGCGTAAATTGGGACGTAAAAGATGAGGTCGATGCTTGATAACGTTATCTCGCGATAGAGAAACTTCTTATTTGTCTCCCTGTGTTTCTTGCCCTCGTTATCGACCTTAACTCATCGTGCTCCAAATTGTTTCTACTTGATAATTTCGTTTTACACATCTCCTTGTGCTTGAGGGGCACGAAATATTTTTATAACATGATAGTAAGATTCATGCGTTTTTGGCCGTAGAGAAGTGCGAAATCTTTGTAGCAAATGTTTCTAACGATGTCGATGTCGAGATAAATGTCAGGTTGGGGTTAGGTTAGGGGTATGATCACTAGTTCTTACACGCAGAGTTGGTACGACTCTTCTGTTTTCCCCCGTTCGCCACGTTTTTTTTATCTGAGTATCCGGTGTGTGAAATGGTTGTACATAGTGGTGAGGTGAAATACAGAGCATACAAAACTAATCTGTGTGAATCGATTAAATATCGAACCCCAAACCTATTTAATAACAATTGATTTGTCGTGTGTTATTCACTTTACAAACGTAAACGATAATAAATTCATTGCTAGTTAACAAGAACCATTTTTGTTATTTACCTTCGAAGCGGAAGAAAATTCGATAGATTTTACGAACGCAGCGTAAAGTGTTAAAATTTGTCGATATTTCGCGCAACGTCTGCAACGTTAGAATTATCGAAGCAGTCAAAATGACCGACTCAAAATTTTGCATAGAAATTTTCCATTATATTTCGTAAGTTGAGTTCCTTTTTTTTTTAGTTAAGTCTCTTAGCCGCATTAGGTTCTTCGCCAAAAATTGTCCACGTTCTAACGATCAACCATCTATATTTGCTATAAACGTACATTGTACTCATATTTTACACATATCGTTCCAAACTCTAAAAAATTACGACGTACCGTTTGTTTTCTATTGCCATTTTGCGAATTGATTTATTATTCGTCTCACAGCGAAATGAAGTGGCTGACGTTTTGTGCTCGAACATTGATAAACTATTTCAAGTAGAATATTGCCATGTTGACACGGACAGAAAAATCATATTTATTTACTCGGAACAGAGAGGCAGCTTTATTTTTGCGACTTTCTTTCGCAAGCAGAAATTGAATCGCGAAAAACAGCATCAAGTCTTGCCACTGTTACGCGATAATAGTGGATCCCTCTTGTTTCTCTTCAGCGCAACGCTGTCGTTCGCGTCGTTTCCAGCGTGATGGAAAAACTCTTTCTTTTTCGTTCGTTGACGTTTTCTCTTTTCTTTCTTCTCTTTTGCCTCCCTCCATCCCTTTTCTTCCCTTTTTTTGTTGTATTCTGGGATGACCTATATTCGCGCAAAGGTCTGAGTAGGTTTAACGGAACGCTTTCGGGTTGGGCTGGAACAAGCCAGGTGTAGCGAGCGGGATTTCTCGCCACAAATGGATGTAAATTGCGGAAATGAAAAAGCGATCGCACGTGAAGCTCCGGCTAAAGTATCGAACCAACGCTCCTCCTCTCTTGCGACATCTTCGCTACCTTAACGTGTCTCGATAACGAACCATTTTAAGCGAAATCGCGAGAAATTACCCTGTCGTCATTTTTCATAATCCCTGATATCTTTGAACTGCGTCGTAAACTGGATGGAAAGTTAACGAGGTAAAAAGCAAGTAACAGGAAAATTGAAAATCCCGACCTATTCGAGTATCGTGAAATTTTTGTCAAAAGACTCGCTCGTCTTGAAAGTTGATAAATTGAAAAAAGAGAAGAAGGGTGGATGGAAAATTGAAAATTTCGATGTATTTGAACGTAGCGAAATTTCGGTCTGATGCGTTTGCAATTTTTCCTACGCTTTCGAATACCTACATCGTGACGTTCTCTGACGCAGTTGATGATTCCAGAGAAGTTCAACGACCGTGCTACAGTTCCCGCGAGAGTACCGAACACGATGTATTATTCTCGAGTGTCATACTCGAATCGTATACAGCGCCTCGTTTTTCCAACCAAACCACGTGTATAGGAGAAACGTCGACGAGGTTGCGTCGTTTGTCCTTTGTGTGATAACACACGGTGATGCTCTGTGTCATAAAGGACGACTTTTGACGAGTCACCGGAAAGGATCAGCCACGTGGATGGTTCAGGCCGAAGGATCAACTTTATTGGCCTGGAGAACCGCGATTTATTCGGGTTACCCGTGGATCTATTCACTCGGTCAAACCAGCTAAGGATCTTCGATACACAAAAGATTCGCTTCCCTATTTCGTACCCGTTGCATTTCATGCTTATTCGACCGCGAACTATTGTTCGATCGTGTCCTAGAGAGGGTGGATCGTATACCTACGGCGAGGGACTATAGTTCTCTTTTATTCGGTGGATCGACGATTCGTTTTCCAGAAAAACGATTGGCGAATTAAATCTGCAGATAGAATACCATACGATACCGAAGAAACCGTATACCTCCGATCGACTTTAACGTCACCTTTTGTACATTCGTCTTCCATGTTCTTCGATATACAGTTGGGCATAAAATTTTACACATATCCATCAAATTTAGTCTATTCGACTTATCGAGAGAAATTGAAAACGTAGTTTGTTACTAAGTTATGTATATTTATGCGTTAGTATGATATCATTTATATATATATCGTATCTGATTATACGTCGATAATATGATTTTGGATTTTCTCGATATTCGATATATTTTCAAAGGGAATTTAAGAAATATGAATATTTAAGTTGTACAAAAGCTTCGAGATAGAATTACAACTTTATTTATTGCAGCGAAATTTTATTTAATGATTAATCGAACCCCTGTCGATTGAATTCACTTATCTGGACATGGATATCTATTATGCGAATGAAAAATAATAAGAGGAGATCGATTTCATCGTACGAACTATTTATCCTCGACGAATACAGATAAATGAAGTTCTATTGTATAATTCTATTGTATCAAGAATGATGAGACCTTTTATCAATTTTATTAACATCAAGAAAAAAACAGTTCGTTATTGATGTATGTGAGAAACCTGTATCATATTACGTATTATGTACATAATAAAGTAATAAATCAACGTGTGTATACACTTTCGTGGCATGTTTTTTCTTTTTAACAAACGTGCGATAAATCCCTTTCTTTCTTTAAAAAGACGAGTTTAAGATACAATTAACGCGAGATTCGGTATCATAAAGTTTCTGGAACTAACGTGTTTCAAATTAAAATTGTAAACTTTTGTCACTGACTGTAGTTCAGCAACCTCTGATCGAGCGTTGCTCTCGTATGAACAATAAAAGTATCACGCGTACTGGACATATATCACGCAGCAATGGAAATTCATAAATTGGTCAAAAAACTTTCATTGATGCATTGATTATCGACAGGTAGCAATGATTGATTTAAATTGGAAAAATATTGCAGAATCCAAATCAAATTATATTTATACACTGGAAAATATTTATGCTATTAATCCCCAATGTTCTTTATTTCGCAACCCATAGATTTGTCAGACAAATGGAACAACAACGAAGAAAAAGATTCGAGGCTTTCACAGCCTGGATCATCAACGCTCAACGCTGTCGCACACAACACTGGTCCAGGCTTTCGAATAGAAACCGTGTCCAAAAAGCATTTCTTTCCGACGTTTCGCTAGCATTGCGGCATTGCACTGAGTATGTTTTTAGATCTCAAAGGATATAGCCGGAATGCTGGCGAAACGTCGGAAAGAAATTCCTTTTCGACACGGAGTTTACCCGAATGCCTCGAACGGTGTTGTGCAACACAACAGTATTAAGCGCGAATAGTAAAAATGAAGGAATTTCCTGCGGTTTTTAACAAATTTATAATAATACAATCGGACACCAAAACAACAGAATTTCAATAAAATCTACAAAATATTTCATTTATCGTTATATGTCATTAACGTCGAACTATACACCGTAGTATGTCGTTCAGTCCTCTTTAATATTCGCTCTTATACGATATGAAAAGAATATTCTGGTTAACAATTTGAGAAAATGCATGATAAATCAGAAAAATGCATACAAGCGTTCGTATTGCGTAGAAAATAATAATAAAACATAAAAAAATAATAATACAGCCAGACACAAAAACAACAGAATTTCAATAAAATCTACAAAATATTTCATTTATCGTTATATGTCATTAACGTCGAAATATACATCGTAGTATGTCGTTCAGTTCTCTTTAATATTCGCTCTTATACGACATGAAAAGAATATTCTGGTTAACAATTTGAGAAAATGCATGATAAATCAGAAAAATGCATACAAGCGTTCGTATTGCGTAGAAAATAATAATAAAACGTAAAAAAATAATAATACAGCCAGACACAAAAACAACAGAATTTCAATAAAATCTATAAAATATTGCATTTATCGTTATATGTCATTAACGTCGAAATATACATCGTAGTATGTCGTTCAGTTCTCTTTAATATTCGCTCTTATACGACATGAAAAGAATATTCTGGTTAACAATTTGAGAAAATGCATGATAAATTAGAAGAATGCATACAAGCGTTCGTATTGCGTAGAAAATAATAATAAAACGTAAAAAAATAATAATACA
>NT_176547.1:451011-505566 GCF_000188095.3 Bombus impatiens | reverse complement strand
TTTAATATTCGCTCTTATACGACATGAAAAGAATATTCTGGTTAACAATTTGAGAAAATGCATGATAAATTAGAAGAATGCATACAAGCGTTCGTATTGCGTAGAAAATAATAATAAAACATAAAAAAATAATAATACAGCCAGACACAAAAACAACAGAATTTCAATAAAATCTACAAAATATTTCATTTATCGTTATATGTCATTAACGTCGAACTATACACCGTAGTATGTCGTTCAGTCCTCTTTAATATTCGCTCTTATACGACATGAAAAGAATATTCTGGTTAACAATTTGAGAAAATGCATGATAAATTAGAAGAATGCATACAAGCGTTCGTATTGCGTAGAAAATAATAATAAAACATAAAAAAATAATAATACAGCCAGACACAAAAACAACAGAATTTCAATAAAATCTACAAAATATTTCATTTATCGTTATATGTCATTAACGTCGAACTATACACCGTAGTATGTCGTTCAGTCCTCTTTAATATTCGCTCTTATACGATATGAAAAGAATATTCTGGTTAACAATTTGAGAAAATGCATGATAAATTAGAAGAATGCATACAAGCGTTCGTATTGCGTAGAAAATAATAATAAAACATAAAAAAATAATAATACAGCCAGACACAAAAACAACAGAATTTCAATAAAATCTACAAAATATTCCATTTATCGTTATATGTCATTAACGTCGAAATATACATCGTAGTATGTCGTTCAGTTCTCTTTAATATTCGCTCTTATACGATATGAAAAGAATATTCTGGTTAACAATTTGAGAAAATGCATGATAAATCAGAAGAATGCATACAAGCGTTCGTATTGCGTAGAAAATAATAATAAAACATAAAAAAATAATAATACAGCCAGACACAAAAACAACAGAATTTCAATAAAATCTACAAAATATTTCATTTATCGTTATATGTCATTAACGTCGAAATATACACCGTAGTATCTCGTTCAATCCTTTTTAATATTCGCTCTTATACGACATGAAAAGAATATTGTGGTTATCAATTTGAGAAGATGCATGGTTTCTGCATTGCGTGAAAATCATGATAAATTATAAGAATGCATACAAGCGTTCGTATTGCGTAGAAAATAATAATAAAACGTAAAAAAATAATAATACAACCAGACACAAAAACAACAGAATTTCAATAAAATCTATAAAATATTGCATTTATCGTTATATGTCATTAACGTCGAAATATACACCGTAGTATGTCGTTCAGTCCTCTTTAATATTCGCTCTTATACGACATGAAAAGAATATTGTGGTTATCAATTTGAGAAGATGCATGGTTTCTGCATTGCGTGAAAATCATGATAAATTATAAGAATGCATACAAGCGTTCGTATTGCGTAGAAAAAGCACGAGCTTTGCCTTTTTCTCCATTTGTCAGAAATATACTCGAGTCGCACACCCTATACAGCTTAATAATTATTCTTTCGAAATGATCGTGGGCCTCCTTCGATAGTTGATAGCTCTAAAAATACGCTGTTATTAGTAACAGGGTTGAAAGTTCGCAAAGGTTGATTACCCGTGTAGGTTTCTTTTATCCGTTTGAAAGAGCTCGTCAACCGGAAACTCAAAGGTGATGTGGTGAAACACGCCTTTCCTGAAGCAAGGACAAACGAAAAGCGAGAGAAGAAGCCATCGTCGCGTTTCTTTTTCTTCGCTCGACGCGACTAGTTTTGCGGTGACTTTCGACAACAACGGCGTTCATGGAAGTGTCAGCCGGAGATACATGGATCGGTCTCAACGTACACGTCGTTTCATGGATACGTCGCGATTCGCCGGTGAACACAGGCCGTCCATTTTCATAAAAGTTGACGAGGAATGGTTGTTTTTACGCGTCGGGACGTGCCAGAGTTTCCGGTCTCGCGACCGCGTTCGTCTTCATCTTTGCCCGTTCATAAGATCCGCGAAAACTCCCGATTACGATCTGCTTCCGCGCGGCTGCTTCTCTGTGCCACGCTGTGTAACTATCTTCGGTTTTACGGTTTCACGCGATGCGCTTTTGGATAGTCGAACTGAAAGGCCACTTTAGGAATGATCGTTCTCTTTCATGACATATTGTAGACGTTTCTGACAAATGGCTGGCACCCTTTTCACGTTTCCTGTGTTGTCAATTATTCGAAGACTATAGAACTTGAAAAATCGAACATTTTTCTAAGTCGTAGATTTATGGACGTTGTTCCAACTGTTCCACTTTCCATCGATATTGTTGGGTAATAGGAGGTTAAAAAAAACTTTCCTAAAAAATTCCATAAATTTATTATATATCGCTTCTACTGCTCTTATTTCGCTCGATATTATATCACAGACGAGCACAATAATTTGGCTTATATTGGATTCGCGTCACGCTAGGGTAGGGTAGGATGTTTTGTTTTAATTTCAATTTATATTTTACACGAAGATGGAAAATGTTGCTGATGACACCTATCGCGTAAAGCACAGAATATAAACTAAAACGAGGTGCTATGGAGTTAAATGACATAATTCCAGCCACTGTAAATCGTATATGATTCGAAGGTACACTAATAGAGAGTTAAATGCGACTCACAAATAGTTGCACGTATAAATTTGCGGTATTAAATACGTTACAATTTGTCAATTCAATTAGCATATTGTACGATAGTATATTCGTTCGAATACGTTGGACATATTTGAAACTGAAACTAAGTGGAAAATATATCGTCAAAGATAGAGTATACGAAACTCTGAACGAATTAGCGTTACATAGATTAAATTTTACTTCGAATAATATCACTACAAGAATTTAGCTTATACTTTGTTATACGCGTGAAAACGCGCGTGTAAGTAATTGCGGCGAGGTTTTAAAGCAATGCGTTCATAATTGTAGCAAAGTTTTAAAATAAGTATTGAAATTTGCGAAAATTTGCAGCGGTAGGTCGGTCGAGCAATGTTAACCAAGAAAATTTACTTCTTCTGTTCCGTTGGAGGTGTGTCTGGCTGCGAATGAATTTAAGCCACGAGAACGTTTCTCGACTGAAAGCATTTTCACCCGTTGTACTCGCTCGCCAACGCTTTTCCGGATTCTTGATTTTTCGCTCGGTCAGTGGTTCACCATTAAGCAGTTGCTTTTCATCGCGCGACACTTCACGCGTAACTTTGGTTTAACTTGTGCCTGCGTTTACATTGCTAGAGGCAAAGGATGCGGAACGGAATAACAAGTCTCGGGTAATCGATCCACGGAACCGGTTTTTCCTCTTCAACTCGTGGCCCTAACTCTAAGAAACTAATTAAAGAACGAAATTGCATGCTTTTTTTTCTTAAGAAGTTGGTAAAAGAATCTGGAAAACGCTAATTTTATTAATCTGTTACTGCTCGTTGTAGATAAGAAGCTTCCTCGCAAACAATTTGTTTCCCAAACTTTGCATCTTCTCGCAAATTTTTCGACTTTTAAATTAATCACGGAGATCCATCGTAAGTAGACGATGCGGATATCTATGCGAATTAATATTTTTATAAACGTCAAATGCAACGTAAGCGGAAACTTGTTTTATCTATCACGTGTCATTTCAAGTAACGAGTACTCTGTTTTACATGTTTCATATATTTTTCCATTCTTACGTGCGTTCTACGCGTCTTTATACTTTTAAATTCTCCACAGGTAAGAAATTTTATTCCCAGGAGTCTTGGCGCGTTGATTTTAAAATCGGAATCGACAAACTACCATTGTGAGCTTTATTTCCACATCGATGTAGAGCGTCGCGTATCGCGCATAAAAATTCCCGGCTAACGTACGATGTAAACGGGCCTTTATGTCTGTCTTTGATAAAACGGCGACGCTTAGCGAATTGCAAAGTACGTAGATACGAAGCCGTCGAGGACGGCAGCACGCCAACTCCTTAAACAAACATAAGCTTTTAAGCGTGAGCTCGCTTAAACTTGGCGCAATAGAGTTTTGGCCCAGTTAGGACCCTGGCCGGGACTTGCAAATTACGGCTACGGAACGCAACGTACGTTCGAAATGGACCGACCAAACGTTCCCTCTCTTTCCTTCCACCCTTTGGCTCTCCGTCTCTTCCCTTCGCGCTACACTCTCCGATTCCATTTCTGTCTCTTCTCTTTCGTGGCCGACGTTCTGTCAGTTTACAGCGCCACCAGGTATACGTTGAGTACACGAACAAGACTTTAGTCCTATCGCACACAGTAGCTGGTTAAGCTAAGGCATTGTACACTTGTAATCTTGATACTATGGTTGATGATGACCGAATAGCCTTTAGAACTGTCATGATGACGCACTTGACGAATTACGCGACACGGAGTATCGGTTTTTAATTGCAATTGTTGCTCGCTAACGTCTTGCGTTCGAGATTCCTGACTTTGTACTCTCGGTTGGAACATAATCGTGGTAGATATTTGTGATTAATTCCTGATACGCAATGTCATTTCGATTTTTTGGAAGTTCTTTTTTTCTTTTTTTTTTTTTTTTAGGACTAGTTGAGAAGAATTAGTAGAGCTACAATTATATTATAGAGAAAAAAGGAGATATCTTTACCGTACATTCCCTCGAATCGGTTGTTAAATGTATAATGGAAACGTTAAAAAGTTCGTACTTTCGCGAAGGAGTGGGAATTCAGGAAAAATTATCGGATTCGATAAAGCGGGTATAAATTATTCCCGTTAAAAGCGAAGTCATAAAACAGGAAAAGAAAGGAAACGTTTTGTTGTACACATACCCACTAAAATCGAGTAGTAAATTTATTTCCCTCTGATATTTGCCCGTTTCTTACGTCTGCGACATACATATAACTCATAACTCTCAACATTTATTTCTCTCTTGAAAGAAAAGGAAATCACATTTTCCAAACCCTAAAATATTACCAACAAAGTGAAATGAAAATACGTACTATTAATAGCTATACTTTCATGTAAACTTAATGGCTATTTTTTTGAAGAAGAAAAATAATTATTTTATAAAATTAGATGATAGATGGGTGCTTGGATAATTTTCTTCTTTTTTTTTGTTATTTTTGTACTTAGAGGTAGGATTACAATAACTATTATTTTATTCTTTGGATAAATTTACCATACCCTGGAAGTCATATTTTCCAAACTCTAAAATATTACCAACAAAGTGACATGAAAATGCGTGCTATTAATAGCTATACTTTCATGTAAACTTAATGGCTATTTTTTTGAAGAAGAAAAATAATTATTTTATAAAATTAGATGATAGATGGGTGCTTGGATAATTTTCTTCTTTTTTTTTGTTATTTTTGTACTTAGAGGTAGGATTACAATAACTATTATTTTATTCTTTGGATAAATTTACTACACCGTTCTGAACCGAAAAACCTTTATAGCACTTTCTTACATGGATTAGGGATAAAAAACAAAAAAACATCTTAAACCTATCGATTAAATCTACCGATTGTATCTAGAACTATCATCTGTTTACTATTTACTGTCTCTAGTGCATTTGCATATGAATGGCGAGCACAAACTCACGTTGTAATTTTTAATACATCTTTTTATTCCATTTTGTTGAAGTAATTACTTCCAGAAAAGCTCTACATCTTTACTTTTGTATATCCGTGACCTGAAGACCGCTGTCACTAAGAGAATAGAATTTAACGAAACAAAACATTCGAAATAAAGAGAGTTCCATATTATCGTGGCCTTGAATATAAATTATATTTTGGGTAACAAAGTCTAGAAACAAAAGAGCTATAAATATATTTCTATTGCTGTTTCTCGTAGCCTTCAGCTAGAGCTGCAAGGTTAATTTTTTGGTAATGTTCTTTGCCATAAATATATGATCGTGCTCGCTATCATAGCTTCTTCTATCGTATAGTAACATTATAAGAGAGAGAATCTGAATCAGCATAAATTATACTTATTTCAATATATTTTTCTATTACAAATTCATCCACTCGTTCTTCTATCAGTCGACCTGAAAATTATTTCAATAGCAATCTTTAAACGTTTTACGAACCAGTAAGAAGAACTAAAGAAAGCAAGTGAATAACGTGGACTTCATTTTCGCGGTGGATAAGTTCATAAGGGGATGAACTATGGTTGACGTACGAGTATTTAATGATATCGACTGCAATGCGGAAGAAGACTAGGGGGTGCAGGATAGTGTAAACGACGAATCTTCGATGGTGGTCCTTGCCGGGTCGATTTCAATGGCAGTTTTATGGCGAATCAGATAAAAGCCACGACCCTACTTCTTGGGAGTTGCTACCATGGCGAATACGTTTGACGACTAGCCGCTTGTGATCGTTTTTGCCGTTTCTTCAACGACCGATTCCACCGAATCGCTTTATCCTCGTGTCGTTTTAAAGAACGCGTTATTCTTCGATTCTTTTGATCCACCATCTTCTCGCAACTTACGCTTGAATTTTTTCGACAAATTTTTTATCCACTTTGGAAGCGTTATCTAATTTTGAAAGAAATATTTTCTTTCCAAAGCTACTATTTTCTTCTACTCGTAAAATTGTCTCTTTGAAATTCGCAATTGGAAGAATAAAAAAAACCGAGAAAAATAAATTACATTTTGTTATTTACTATTTTGACCAAAATTTATACGTTTTTTACTTGTCGTAGCTGATCGACTCGATGGTGGAAGACACGTAGAAATATCTGAAATTTTGGTACAAATAGTAGATCGGTCTAATGCGTTCCAACGGTGACTATCGATCGAAACGGATGTTAGGGGTGAACGTCGACACGAGCGATACGACTCTTTAACGACAGTAACCCGAGGGCTCGTGTCGGAGTCTGAAAACTCTCTGGGGGATCATTAGAATACCACGTAATCGCGTGTGTCTATCACCTTCTGTGAGAATCGATGACCATACGAATGGAACGTAAATCGGGCGTTGAAAGAGCGTCGAACGAAATCCAAGGAACAAAAGAATCGGAAAAGAATATCTGTCGGAAACTTCATAAATTGAACTTTATAAATTAACTTTGTAAATTGGACTTTATAAATTAACTTTGTAAATTGGACTTTATGAATTAACTTTATAAATTACAAAACTTTATCAAACTTTGTAAATAGAAAGATTTCGATGCTTTCTGCCAATGTTTATACAATTTCTTATTTTTATAAACGCAAGTAAAGAAATAAGATTTGAATCGTTCGAATTTTTTACAGGAGTGGACCTTTCAAATTCTGTAGGTCGTCGACCAAAACTCCATGTCATCGCAATTGTCTCTTTTATTCGGTTTTGAAGGCTAAACGTGCATCTGTCCAAACCTTTTATAATTTCAAAAATGTTTCCTATCGTAATATTAAATTATCGAAGATATTAACACGTTGCTTCTTAATAATTATACTTTTAATATTTCCAGGAGATTTCGTTAATCTATTAACTAGCTTCAATAAATCTACATCTTTGGATCTAATCTTCTTTCCATCGTCAACTATATCGTATTACGTTTATTTTCCTTCTCGTGTCACGTACATTCTCTACATTTTTACTCCCATAAACGCATAAACGTTAATTATTGCGATAATCGTTAACAAACGCAAGATTCCTTCTCAATGTTCAAGCTTCTCCAATTTAATAACGACGTAGCATAATCGTTCTTCTTCGGTATATTACATTAAACGTGCGTTTCCATGTCGCAATGTTCTTGGAGATAAATTCCCGTAAAAGCCAAGTATGACCGAGGGAAAAGAAAAAAGGAAAAGGAGCGTGTCAGGAAGAGATATGAAACGTCGTCTTGACACGACGCCCATGCCGGAAGTCGTAGAACTAGGAGGGTGACGCGATCATAAAATCATATCGTAAAATTCGAAGTAAAAGAAAGGCGTAACGACGCCCGACAATAAAGCATCGTTTCGGGGTGTCGTGCCTTGCATGCACGATGTCTATCGCGATAAAATGTCGGTGCTACCCTTTTAATGGGGCGTGTCGCTACCGAGAGAAAATCTGGTATTACCGGTCGACGCACTTATACTCCTTTGTTGACACAGCATACCCTCGGATAGTTCTAGCCGGTGACTTAAAGTTGCAGCATAAATTTCCCTAGAAAAAGACTGGAGCGTGGCGATAATGGTGGTGCGCGATGACGGCGTGACAATAACACGGCTGTTATTGAGCAAATTATCGCGATCGAAGCGTTTCTCGGAGCTGGAAGAATCGCACCGGCTCACGCAACTCTCTGATATATAGTTTTTCGACGTAAGATTGGATTTATTTGGTCCCTTAAGTATCACGTTTATTACCTGTACTGGTGGCAGGAGGTCTGCAGTTAGCGGAAGAAAATAAAGTAAAGCGCGAGCAGTTTCTCCTTTTAACGACGCGAATCCTAGATACCGTTGAATGCCTAAAATTTTTACGGCTTATGGTCGTAAGATATACCCTTGGTCGACGTTTACGAGCAGCCCTATCGATACTAATGCGACGGATTTCGCGTATTCTTGGACCAGCACTTGTTAGAACGTCTACGGTGTTCGTGGTCGTTTGGGTGATAAGTTTCTGTTGTCGCACGATAAATCGGATAAAATGGTTTGAAAACGTTAGAACGTTGCCATTGGCCAATCCGCGTTCTCACGAAGGTGATGCCACTTTTGATCCGCGCGTTTCGCGAGACTATTGATAATCTCGTACAAGCGAAAGAAATGTATCCTGCCTCCTTTGACATTTGACAGCGACGACCATACAATAAACGTCGAAACTGTACTCGCCGACCACGGGTAGCTCGACTATTCTACCATAAACCTTGACTACATCTAGGTTTATGGTAGATTTAATTGATGCTAAGCTATTCTCAAACTCATAGGTGTAAACTATCTATAAACGTGCAACATTATTACCCGATGAAACTCTCGATGAATAGTTGACGTTCGGTACATTTATCGCGACATCCTTCTTACACTATATTTACAGCAGTTACGCGACCTGACGAATGAAACACCTCAAAATCGAAATATGTACTTACATACACGCTCGTAACGATCTATACGTATAATAGTTTGACGTATTCGTTAGAACGATAGTTGATCGGAACACGCGTCCGCTGTAAGCATAACCTTAGCAGCCCTCGATATGGACGATAAACGAGCATGTAATTTCCATAGGTTATTTATGAATCAATAGGAATACTTGACGCACCAAGTATGAAATTCTTCGGAGGATGCCCGACGGCAGTCAATATTGCCTCTCTGGAAGTCGAAGGCATCTGCGGCGGCACTAGGTAGGTTTGAAGTTTCTCGGACCGGCATGGCAGCGGCAACGATTTACGAGGTCTCTGGGGTACCGACTATCTTTCCAGGAAGTAATACCTTTTTCTTGGTGCGAATACCAGATACCAGATACCAGATCCCGGATCCCGGTATATTTTCCATGCTTCTTCCGTCGTTCTATGTACCTCTACTCGCAGTTTCTCGGAGGTCTACTGACCCAAGAGGTACGAACGAACCAATCTTTCGGTACGGCGGATCCCCATAAATTCTTTCACGCAGATTCTCGCCGGAACACGCTACGAAATCATGGATTACGATGTCGGGCGTAACGCTTTCGCTTCCAGCCATCCTCTTCTCGTTCCAACGTCCCTTTTCCGCCCGCCCCCACTGACGTTTCAGGTCCGCCGAACGTCCGCGCCTCACTCCTCCACTATTGATTTCCATTCTCATTCGACGCCATTTAATACGGCCGAACAAAGAAGCCTCGACATCCGTCGATCGCATTTATTTCAAACGGTGCCCGATTTCATCTAATTCATTGTCCCGTTCCAAGTTCCGAAGGCCCTAGCTTCCATCGATATAAACCAAGCAGCTTTCTGTCTCTGCGCGTTAATCCCGTCGTCCGCGGAACCCAACTTTATCGACCAACACCCCCGCCCCGTCTCGCGGACTCTATTTTCTTGCGTCGATCCTGTCGAGTTCAAAGATTGTTTAACTTTCCCTTCAATCGACGCACGCTTTAACCCGCCCCATGGAACTTTAATATCTTCTCGAATTCTTCGACTCATTAGCCTTCTTCCTCTCTTTCTACTTTTCCCCAGAAACATTTTTCTAGACGTACATCTTCAACAATGGGTTACGTTTATGCGTATTGCGCGCATTCTATGTACATTTTCATCTCCAAATTTCGCAGAAATGCACAAAAAGTCTATCTCAAGCGTGAGTTTCGATAAAATAGTCGATCGGTCGTTTAACTTCCCTCGTAGCACGCACGACTAATAAATATTAACTTCGTTTTAAACTTGTCTCCACATCGAACGTACCTGTAACATCCATTTACGTCTACCCCAAACGTGCAAAGATGTAAAAAATGTGTCTGGTAGCTTACGGAGGGCAGTTCATAGCTCTTATCGAGAAAACGTCACAAGACGATTGCAGCTACGCACGCAGATATCCATCGCGCGGGAATTGTCCGCCAATTGGTAAGAAAAAAAATTGCAACCATCGTGTACGTACACAGGTCGTAAATGGCGGAAGTAACGCGTTACTTCCGCCACGTGTACACCCCGGCACACGTAAACCAAGACTGGCTTTTTAGCTTTCGGACATCTGTTCCGAGCTATACTGGCACGGTCCTCTAATAGTTTTTCTTTCGACGATATTACCTACGAGCCAACATTCCCGAGATAAGAAGTTTATCCAACGCGACGTTGCAGTTGGCTCTGCGAGACACTGTGCAAGGACACGATTCGTCAGAGAAACGAAGCAAGTGACACGAAGTAGACGCGGAAGGCAAGAAAAGAGAAAGAAAGAGGTCGAGGTCAAGATGAGAAAGAGAAAAGGCTGTCGGTTGACGAAAGAGGATATAGAGAGGAGAAAGCACGACAATGGCAGGACGACTAAACTCAATTACAAAAGTTAGAGGCTCGCAACTCTTCGAGTTTCTTTTCTCCTCTTTCGACCTATCTATCCCTTTCTTGCGCCACGATTCCTTTTCCACTCGCGCTCGCGTCCACGTTGCGCTTCGAACCTCGGCCTCTTTCTCTCTTCCAACGCAATTGCGTTTCGTCTCTATTCATCCATCATCGGTCTGGTCCTTTGCACGCCGGTTTGCGTGCCTCCGTCACATCGTGCGTCTTTAATATGCAAGACGCGAACCGTAGACAATATGAGAGAGAAACGGCGTGCTTTCGACGTAGCAATGGAATGGTCGCGAGTTCCGCTGGGGATCGTTGCTGCGAGACGAATAAGGACGAGGCAGAGATGACAGGAACGAAAGGGGCGACGAGAAGACGAATGGAAAATGAAAGGAACAGCCGCGAGTGGAGGTGATCGTAGTGTATACGAAACGGAGATGACAGTTCCATGCGTTTTCGGATAATGTATTTCCGGTGGATCTCGTTGTAGACGATTATTCGCAATGGCGAGATTTCTCGGTGAAAATTTCGCGGCTTTCATACAGCTTTCCCCGTATTTCATAGAGTTTCGTGTGATTTTGTCGTTACAAAGTGATCTTGTTTACGCGATACGTATAAATTATAATTATGTAAATTGTGATTTAATGTTGAAGTTTGAAAGTTTCGTTATTAAATGAAAGAATGTAAGATCCTAGTTGAAAATACAATTTCTCGCGTCAATTTTGATTCCTCCAACTACTGCACGTTATCCCCGTCGTATCTCTCCATTTCTATCTGGTTCTCGCGTTATTTCCAATTTTAACTTTCGTCTTATACCGTGCGGATCAGCGAAAGACGTTATTCTTTTCGCTTTAAACGGCGAAGGATGGTTAGCGAGGACGTTCGAAACTTGGACATCTCAGAAACTGGTAATTTTCCAACAGGGATGAAATTTTACAATCTATTCGACATTTATTCCCAGGAGTTTCGTAATCGTCTTTTATATCGCGTTTACATCGCCTGATGGTTCCACATGGGCCCAGCTGTAAAAGAGAATTCAGATGGGAAATATGATAAAATATTTTGCACGGTTCCCTTGGCCTGTTTGCGTCGCAAAAGGGGCAATATAGAAGAAGCGCGCGAGAGGGTCAAATGAGAGACGAGGGTGAAAAGGATACGAGATAGAAATGGCTGCAGGTTTGTCATGTCCGGTGTGGAGATGACAGTTCCGTTCGTCTTAAAGTTTGTTGTCTTTTCTGTGTGCCAAGGGGTGGAATCGCTACGTGACGAAACTACGTTATACCGTCCCTTGTCGCGGTCGCGTTCGAAGGAAATGAGTTTCCCTCGAAGGGAACTTTCACGAAAAGCGGGCTGCGCGTGTCTGCGTCCCGCGTGATTCGGTAATATCATTATCTTTATCGCGAATAAAGGAAACATTACCGTCGATCATCGTAGGCTTCTTCTATAAGTCGTAAGATCACGCAGCGTGTTCGCTCGTTCGTTTTAGTCTTGAAAATTGTCCGCACGTTTGAACATCTGGCCTCGAAATCTCAAAACAAGCTCGAACTATTTGCCCTTGCGGAACATCACCCTACGGGTAAAGATTTGCGGGTTGATTCAGTTATCGCGCGAAATTGAACGACTCCGTTTGGGTCGACCCTTTGCCACTAGCGAAATGATAGAGTGGCGCGAAACGTTCCTGGCGATGATCGGATGAAATTGTCTTCCTGGAGTATTTTGTCTACTGGAGTATTTTGTTTCTGTATAAGAGGAAGTAGAGATGTTGATTTGTAAGTTGCCTGCTTTGTAACGCGTACAGTTGATAGCAAAATTTCTATCTCGCCGGATTTTGTCTCTTGCGTGATACGAAAGTGATAACGAAGCTTGAAATTGTTCGCTATTTCTTCGTTTCACCCGGCTGTGATAAGGTGAAGTATATCTAATTGCACGTGTTACAACACGAATGTCTTTTAAATAAAGTAAGATAGTGAAAAGCTTCTATTGACATAACATTATTCATAGAATTAAGATAATATGAAATATTTGTATACTTTTATGCGAAAATGTTTCTAAAAAGTTCACTTGTTAACATCTTTTTGTAACTCGTTTATGTGTACGTACCTATAACGTGGTTAGATTATTATATTTCGTTTCGTATATTCCACATGGTGGTGATATTAAAAACGTTACTGCGACTAAGAAAAATGGAGAGAATTTTTATTTAAGGATTCCAAACTTATCTAATTCTCTCGTAAAGACATCGATATTTTCCTAATCAATGATTGTAAACTTGTTATTCAAACGTCGTAGAAAAAATATATCAAAATCGTGATAATTCCTCGACCGTTTGACATAGTTGCATGTTGGATCGTAAAACACGATAACGAAATGGCACATCACTGATCAAAATTCACAATATCGCCGATATTCCGTGTATTGCCTATAAATATCGTGTATCGAGAAGATTGGAAATGTCGACTGACTTTTCACGCCTCCCAGGAGACAGGGAGAGACTATTGCCTTTTATGCTTTTTCATTTAATTTTTGTTTGCCCGACTCGAGCTACAGTCGAAATCAATCCGAAAGATCACACGCGTCTGGAACGTGCAAATCGAATCTCAAACCGCAAGACGAAAACCAGCGAGTAGTTCGTAAACGGAAATGCGATTAATTTTCGTTCGAGGAGGATGTTAAGCCTCGTTCAGATTAACCAAGTTGCCGGAATTCAAGTGACTCGAATTCGATCAACTTGGAACGTCGTGCCTAACGCGAACCTGTTATTTAATTGGCTTCAAATATTTATCGAAGTTTCTACGCTCGCTTCCATTAGGTGAATTACTCGACCTCTAGTCGCCTAAATTCAAGTAATACATAGAGTCGCGGTTTTTTACGCAAATTTATACTTTTAAGAACATAACTAAAAAAATAGAAGTTACAGAGTGATTCGTTTTGTTAATTACAATACAATTTTACAATACAATTTTAATAAATACAAACACCTACTATACATTATATATTTTATATACTTTCGTGTATTATACGCGTTTTCTGCACTTTGATATCTTTGAATTTTCCATCTACGCATAAACATTCGCGGTTTAATTAACCTAAACGAAACTTCAGGATCGGCTATCGACTTTGTATATTGCACGTCAAGTGGTGGCATTTAAATTTCTTTTATTAATTTAAAGGATCGTCCACGCGTGTGTAAACGAATTTCAAATTGGATAAAATAAGGACAGCGATGACTATCGAGCGGCTATTCATTGACACGTTCTCTATTTTTGTGTGTTCTATCAAATTCTATCTGCAACTCTGTTATCCGTTATGCTTCTATTAAAAGGACTTTACCGTGTTCTATTTGCTATTCTATTAAGTCCTGTTTGAAAACTCCGTCGGATTCTACGTGCTGAGACTTTCTAAAACCTCGTGTACCATCTTCCATCACGCTTTCAGCGTGTTATAGTTCTGCGAGGGAAACAGAAACCTTCTGCTATGGGGGTGAACAGTCTAATGAATCCTCTACAAGATTCTTTAAGATTCAGATCTGATCATAGAAATCATTAGACAATTGTTCATTGTGTGCACGATTCTCAAGAAATTACGATTAATCTTAGTCCTTTAGACGAAGGAAAAATGTTTGCATAATTCGTTTAGGTATAATATCGTATGATATTAGAAGACTCTGGTCTTCCTATTTTGTAGTATCTTTCTACAAACTACTCACATTAGTGAAATACGATACAGACGAAAATATTAGGTTGTCAGAAAAGTTTTTTTCGTTTTATGAGGAAATAACAGACGTACAACGTTTTTTCTTTTATATTATTTTGTCGAATTACGTGCGATCCATTTTGTTCTGTTGAGATAAACACCGCGACATTTCACAGACTTGGTTTCACGTTTGAAACTAACACAAAACTAACTAATGGCTAATATAAAAGACAAAACGTACGCTACGTAAGATCCAGTAATTAATTCATTCTCAAGTTAGTGTCTCAAGTATTTGAGCGTTAGCGTCAGAATAGTAAAAAAACCTAGATTCCAATTCTAAAAGAGAAAAATCGCCTATAAGCGTATCGTAAATCTTTCCTCAATCCGAAGCTGTAACAAAGCATTCGCTTTTATTTTTCACTCAGCTCGGAATCTTTTTCCAAATAAAATTCGAATTATTCAGGGCAAGTGCGAGAAAAACATAAACGTCCGTGCAAGCGAGGAGAGAGGAAACTGCTCGTAAGCTACGTTGGCCGTCGAGTTTCGTGAATGTCGAGGGGTAATTTGATCTAGTTGAAACGCTCTAACGTCGCCCCGAAACGCATCTACTTAGAGGCGAGATGGTTCTGCTTGTCGTACAAAGTGGTGGACACGCACGTTGCTTAGTGCTTCTCGTGGTTGTCTGCAGCATGAAGACGAACACTACTGCGACGCGGTTAATTGTTACGTGGAGGAGGGAAAGCGACGAATGGCGGCGATATAGTTCTAGTACGCGAGCCACTGTACTCTTGGGAACGCAAACGACAGACGGTTAAACGCGCCACGAACCTGCCGTGGTATTAAAATGAAAAATTATCGCGATAATCGTTCGTCAAATTTGTCTTCCTCTTCAACTTCGATCATCGTTCCGATCGTGATGACGGGATACGTGTGTTGTATCGATTATTTCTATCTTTGTCTCGTTTGAATGTTTATCCTGTGCTATTTTCCATGCTGATAATGTCAATGATAAATGGAAAGCTGGAAGTTGCTGTTAATCTTAACTTCTTACGTAGGTTGAGATATTTATTTACAAGATTCTTATCCTTATATTTTATACATCCTTTTATCTTCTCTTGTTAAATACGCTACTCGAAACAGTTAGGAGATTGCTATTAAGAATAGATTCATCGCAGTGGAGCAAGCAAATAGAAGTAAACAAGTCTTGTAGACTCTATAGATACTCGCAGGATATCATAATAATGATTGACTTTATGAGAATCATTGAAAAAGATATGGATAAAATTAATTGAGAATATAATAGCTAAACATAACTGTTTACATTCAGTCACTAGATCTGATATATTAAGTTGGCAAGTGATTGCGGATTTTGTCAATACCACCTAATGACAAAATCCACAATCACTTAGTTGTCAACCCAATATGTTCAAATGGACAGTAGCAAGTGGATTTACCCGGCGAAGTCTTATCGTCGCGAATATCTCCATTCTCTACACTTGCAGATTTAATAAGACAGCGAACTTTCTCTATTATCCTGCAATTTTCTGTATAATTTTTCCAAAGTTCCCCACCGCTAATCGAAAATAATTTTCACGCTGTATCATCGTTCAGTAATACTTAAATCTCAGGGTGCAAATCAATCGTTACATCTCTTCCTTCGACTTTCTTTCGATCGTACTGATCAAATTTCCCTCGTAATTATTCAAACGATGACGTTATCAGTTACTCGATTCATCGTCTAGTCGATGATTGCTCTTAAACGAAACAGCCTACATAGAGATAGATGAGCATAAACGCGTTTGTACCTTTGTGTCGTGAGCTTGTCCATACGGGACGACGTTTTTAATCGCGCGACGAACGGTGAGGTGGAAGCCTGAAAACCGGTCAAAGTGAATTTGCATTAATAGCTCGCACCGTCCATTAGCCTGCTAACTGAATTTTTGTTTCATTCTCCGAGCGGCGCGCGCGCGCGCGACGAACCGTCGTTTAACGAAGTCACAAAGCGAACAATGTTACGGACAGCCTCGCTTAATGGTTGATCAAGATTATATTTCACTATTACGTCGATTAATTACCGACACTAATATTCAATGATATACGTATACAATTTCGTGACGCGAATTACTCGCTGCTCTTTGATTCCATTAACAACTTAAATACATATTTACGTTTTCGAGCAAACGGTATTTCATTATGAGACCCGTGAAATATTTACCGTGTAGGGGACATAATTTGCCCTTTGATTTATTACACGGCGTTGAAAGTTTCGCGATGGATCGAACGACCCTTTGCGAGTCACGTGCTCGTAAGAGGGTGCGCGCTATTTAGGGACGCGCTTCCTTTACGAAACATTAAACGCAAACGCTCGGATTCACAAATTGTAAAGCTAATTATATTGCACGTATAATGGGTAATTTTAATAGAGTGTAACTTGGTTCGTATGAACGTAATTTATTTTATTTATTTTTATTATTTTAACAATTTTAATTATTTGTATTTTTAGCTAGTTACGTGTGTGGTATTCTTAACTCCCTATGGGCAAGCATACTACTGTTCACGCTGCACATGTGCCTTTTTTAAAGTTTATAAATAGAGTTTTAAAGAATCTGAGAACGTTCTATAATATATATCAATGTCCTTGCCACGTTACAAAAACAAGAGGTCGTTAAATCAAGAGATTGAAAATTTTCCGACAGAAAAGAAAATCCAAAGGCAAAGACTGAAAGCGAAGCGTGAAATTTCTGCTTATGACGCGTTAAAAACAATTTTTTAATAATTGGCAACTAAGCGACTGCGGATTTTGTCAATAGGCGGTCTCGGTATATTCTTTTGTTTTGACAATGTGTTCAAAGCACCTAACCTATATTGTTTTCTTGTTGTTTGGACTGTCACCTTTAATTTAGTAAAAAAATTGTATCAATTAGTTATTTAGTTTTTATCCCAATTTAAAAATAGAAAAACAACACTTAGTTGCTAGCCCATAGTTATTTATTTTATGATATTTGGCACTTTTTATGGATATGGCGATAAAATACTCTTACAGAAATAAATGTTGTTTAAGCGCAAGCTCAGAATGATGAAAAGAATTTTGATCCGCTAACGATCCCAGGTAAGAAATGGAACGATATTTAGCGCTTTCTAAGTAAACTGAAAACTCAATCTGTTTAACCTGCAAATTAAGTAGTTGATCTTTGAATTCGCTATCGGTAGATGCGCCGCTTCTTTTCCTTCACTTTCATTTAGTTCAATGTAAAAAAAAGAAAAGGACAGGAATGCCAGTGGTGGAGAAAAGTTGGCGAAGGTGTCGTGACAATTCGCGTGCAGAGTGTCCGGTTGCAAAACTTTTCTCGATGTTGGCCGTCGGCCTTCATGCAACTCATCGAGAAGCTCGAAGCATTGTCGCCTCGACTCTGCTCTTCGTTCTCTTTTTTCAGATATTTTACACGAACACGTCGACTATCGTTGTCAATGCTTCCTCCCTTTGCGAAAGAAGCTTCTTAATTACCTCGATTCGACTTTCTCGCAACTCATTCGTCCGCTATTCCATTAATTAAAGTTCCTGCCCATTCTATTACGCGAAGCTTTGTTTCACATAATCTGTTATAATCTGTACGAACAAAGATAGCTCCTCGATTCGTGGTTTAATCTAGAGAACCATATCATAGATCCTGGCGTGCTTGAGAAACGTAGTGAATTTTGTCTTTACTGTGCAAGTAACCATTTATGCATTAAAAAATGCATTAAGGTATCAGTGCTTGGAATAGATAGAATTGATATTTATTAGCATTCATTGGATTTATTATTTGTTGGATATTTATTAGCATAAGCCAGGAATTCAATTTTTTGGAATCACAAGTAGACAAACAGAATCTCAGCAGAGATTTATTTCTCTTACCAAATATCGCTATAACGAATATTCTACTTCAGATATTTTATACAGGGTGTTGGTAACTGGTGGTACAAGCGGAAAGGGGGCAATTCTACGCGAAAAAAGAAGTCGAAAATATAGAATAAAAATTTTTCGTTTGAGGTTTTGTTTTCGAGAAAATCGACTTCGAATTTTCGCTCGGTACGCGTGCACTTTATCACGTCTCGTTATAACGGATCTCGCTGTAGATCGTTGTCTCGATTGACGTTATTTTCTTAATTTTTAAAATTTTAAAATTTTAAAATTTTTAAATTTTAAAATTTTTAAATTTTCAAATTTTTAAATTTTTAAATTTCAAATTTTTAAATTTTTAAATTTCAAATTTTTAAATTTTTAAATTTTTAAACTTTTAAATTTTTAAATTTTTAAATTTCTAAATTTTTAAATTTGTATTCTATATTTTCGACTTCTTTTTTCGCGTAGAATCACCCCCTTTCCGCTTGTACCACCAGTTATCAACCACCCTGTATATTTTAGCATATTATGTAAATTCCATATATCTTTGCATCTTCAAACTTCACATAAAAATATCCACAGTCTAATAATTATCAATTGAAACTTCTTCAGATTTAATTCAGCAAATTTTCCTACTAAAAATTCAATTTCGTTTCTTTTCAGTTTCAACGAACAAAAATTTCCGCAGTTATCAAAATTGCAATTGTATCTTAGAAGAATTAGAATAAAATTCATAACATTCTCATGTCAATCATCTTGGAATTTGTTAACATCGCAGAGTGTGGTTATCGCAGCGTTTTATACGGCTACGTATTCTTCAAAGAAACACTCGAAAGGTATCGAATAAGCGACTTCCTCTCGCAATCAACGTGGCGCGTATCTTTCTTAAAGACTCCCTTAAAACAATAATGTCGCGGCGAAAGCTCACAAACTGAAAGAACTGAAGTGGCAGCGGATAGGGAATAAAACCAGTCGGCACGTCGTTTAGCTTCGTTCTTATAGTCTATGGATCCGATGTGCAGTCGAGTCGAACAGCTAATTCGAAACGTGAGACGACTGGGAATGTCGAAGCGATGTCGATTCCTCACGCGGCCATGCGAAAGAAAAGGCGTTTCGAGGGTAAAATAAAGAACGTTCTTTTGGCGGGGACTAAAATATACCAGCCACTTCTGAACTCTATTCTCGTGAAAGGGTGAATTAAACAACGGTGATATATTTCCTCGTTGAATCATTCGTGTTTTGGATCGAACGACTGGTTGTCGTTCGATTTTGTTCGTATAAAATGTTGATTGTCTTTCAAGAAACCATTTACAGTTACCTGTTTCCTTGGTGCGATAAAGCTAGAAATTTTATATGCAAGGTAGAAACTTGTTCTGATGCATAAAATGTATTTGTTTTTTTCTCTTTGTATCATGTCTCTTAATTTGCAATTTGAAATTTGAATAAAATTCTGGCAGAATAAATGAAATAAAATTGTGACAGAGCGTGACATAGAAGAAAGAAACGATCGTTCATTGGCCGGTATTTTGTTAATTCTTTCGTGTGATGAAATTGTTAAACATTCTTCTCGGTCCAAAGAATTGCATCGTGTACAGTGTACGTCATTTGTTCTAATATATTGCTATTCGTAACATACTTTCTACATTTATAATACGAATAAATTAATATAATTACATAACAAATTACGCTTACAACTATTAAACGAAGTTGGCTGAAGCAAACGTGCCTCGACAAACGTTTTATTTAAAATTAGAAACTACTGCTGCTACATGAGTTTTACAGATATTTGATATGACCCATTATTTACCTTCCGTTAAAAAAATTTATCAAAGATAAACATTCAAGACATTTTTCCCTTACTTTCGATGTGTTTCTATTGAACACAATTTATTCCTAGTATAGCACGTATATTCAAAGAATTGGTCAACGTTCAGATTGAAAGTGCTATCCTACTTTTGGAAGTACGCATATATCTGGTGCTCTCGTGACGCCAGGAAATGAACTTCGCCAGAGAATACAGTCTGTTGATACAAAGCAGCGTTCCGTGTGATTCCTTGCATGCTGGATTTGTTGACTTTCGACCGAGAATAATTTTACCTCTGCTGGCTGGACGATGAATAGCGACGGCGTATTTTTAGCATCGGAAGGAAAATACGTGTTCCTCTGACATACGTCTAGGGAGAGAATCAAACTTTCACGGCAGGAGGATTTTGTATCGAGCAGTGGAAAGCTTGTTTTGTCGGTTAATTGCTTTTCTATGACGTTAGAATTCTCTCCAGATCATCCTTCGTATCACTTTATCAACTAACTCGATGAAGACGTTAGTCATTGTCGTAATATCCGTCTAAGTGTAGATATTGAACGAATATGTTCTGTTTAATGCAAATTTAATGAACGAAGTATGTTTAAAATTTGAAATTTCTTAGAAAATATAACAATTTCAACTATGATACTGATTGCTTTTTAGTCGAATGCTTCCATAATCGTGGGATTAACGATCAACCAGAACAAACTAATTAGTAGACCGATTTTGTTCGATTTAAATGTAAAAATAATATTACCCGACTCTAACAGAAACGATACAATTCGCTAGAAGACAAAATTTTTTTTTTCTTATTTATTTACATTTTACAATTTGTCCAGTAGGACATTTGGTAAAATATTATAGCTTAGTGGTATAATAATATAACATGTGGATGGCTACCCCCAGTGGGATACCATCTTCAAATTTGATTGATTTATTTCTTTAGTGCGGTGAGTGTTTGTTTCTTAGGTTATATCCTTTGTGAGATCTGTTGGGTGTTTTCTTTTTAATCTTCCCAGAAGACAAAATAAATACGAATATCATACAAATAACGAATTAACTCGCTTTTCCATTTACATTTCCATAAATTAAGCTACTTCGATATTTTACTTTCTTAAAAGCATAATATCGCGAAGAAATAAAATTTTCTAAAAGTCAGTCGAAAGGCACACAGTGTCAGTTTATTGGCCACGTCGTCATCTGTGTAAGAGTCGTTGAGCGTAGCTCGCCGAACTAAGAATGTGAACCAGCTACAGCTTCAATATTACACCAAGTGTGCAGTTTCTTCGGCTGACCGAGGTGGCTGGTAAATCTTAAAAGCGGCAGCAGCTGAATGTTCGCGATTGCGAGAACGCTGAAACCATATTTCATCCAGCAACTAAATAACCAAGTAAGCTACACTCCGTCGTTTGTGTCTACGTATACGAGTGAAACGTCGTCCTTACTCTCGATGCATTGTTTTTCCTTCACGCGTCGACGTGTACGCGGTAATTCTACGTACAACAGAGAAGTCACTTGATTATTGAAGTTGGAGGAACAGATGGGAATAATGAGATCGGAGAGGAATCCGAAGGAAACGAAAGGGAATCGGCGAGGAATGCGCAAATGGAAGGATGTTTATTCATCGATGTTTGCCCTGCAAGGTGGTGCCTCTTGAGATCGGCACTCGTGGATGGCACGAGCTTCGTCTATGGCAATCGTGTTATGTTACTGTGCAGCTGCAACGAATCAAGTACTTATCGATTTCATATAATCTTCTATCGAGTTTACTATGTAACATTGTACAGTTAATAATAAGGAAAACAGCGTTAACGTATTCTTATATTATATTTCCATTCTTTTCAATCAGTTTTCATCGTCAGAATTTATTTTTTCGATATTATGTCCGTGAAAGCAAATTCTATGCGTTTGATTAATATTTTCTTCGTTGCTATTTCTTCAATTTTATAAAACTCAAAAAAATCGAAGTATTTATAAGATTGTAATAGATGAAAATATTGCCTACTTCTCGATGACTTAACCAAAATATTGAAGAAAATATAAAAGAATAGTCATCGATACGCATAAATTTTTCTTCGAGTCTTATATCGAAGTCGTTCTTAGAACAAAAGAGGTCTCTGCTTGTTGAAACAATAAAATGATCAATACATAAAGCGTCGAAAACTGCAATAGAGCCAATCCTTGCTACGTTCTAATTTTTTAACATCGTTATTCTAAACGCAATCATTGTAAAAGGTATCGTACTAAGTGTAGCAATTGAAAATCTCCAAACGATGTTCCAACGATTTTGCGATCTTCGTTCAACGATCCAATTCGAATCTCTCAAACGAAATGGGTTATCGCTTTTTCTACAGCAAATCCTGGAGGTTTTGATTCAGCCTCTATCTCTAAACAGCTCTGCAGGAGGACAAAATCCGTTTCTTTCATAATAACCTGGTAATTTCTGCATTATACCACACACATATGTTCGTCGAACAAGAAGAGAAGAAAAGCGAGCTCGTACGTGAATGAAGAACGATCGAGTCGAGAGCCTCGCATCGCATTTAAAGTTCGCGTTCCTCGAAATATCGCGAGCAAGACGAGGGAACCTGTTTTTCATGAACGAATGCGTTGAACAGATGACGATGGCGAGGTAATGCCAACATTTTTGTCTTTATATTGTTCTTCGTCGCAAGTGAAGCGTCGCTCTCAACGTCATAGATTTCAATTTCATTTAGACTTATTAGATTTCTGCTGGATATGCAGCTGGAAAAAGGTGGAATTATCTTAGAAACACACGGTATATTTGGTAATATCTATGACCGATCCGTAGATCGTTTAGGCCTTAAAATGTAGAGCATTCGTGGATACGAACGAAGGCAAGTAAATTGAATCGTTAGTTATCGTTAGACTGGGTTTTTATATGGGAAAATATATAAAATATCTAAGGTATAGTATCTGTTATAATATTTTGTGAGTGAAACAAATTCCTGACTCTTTCAGTGGTGTTCATAAAAATATGAATTTGCATAAATACCCACGGTCGAGCTACTATAGCGTTATTTTATTTTGTGACTGTCTACGATCGTCCATGAGTTTTCGTAGACCTACAAAGAGGCCATTGTTGTTAATATAAAATATGAGAAAATTTCATTACGAAAATGCATTTCACGCGAAGAATATTGAAAACTACTTTGTCGTTGATTAAATGTTAAGAAACAATTATATTGTTATATGCTATGTTATATGTATATATCTTATTTAAATACAAATTGCCTTTCTACAAAGTGTACGAGGACTGTATATGCTTCGCTACTTACAAAGACTATTACAATCGCGTGTTTGTTAACTCGATTGGGGATACGATTGATTGTTTTCCCTGCTAGAAATTTAACGTCAAAGTTAAACGTTTTTGATTAAACGACACGCTGATTGACAATGTCCTTTCATCGTATCCTTGGCACGTCTTGAGTTACGCGGAACGAAGGCGTACTCATGTTTGCGTAAATTGAGTAAGATGTAGCAACGGGTCGGAATTTCCCTCCAGCTCAACTTTGACCATTCTAACGTTACAAGTAAATACACTCGTGGGAAACTCTTGGTTTACAGCACTCTTGTTGTTGAGAATAGGAAATGGCGAGATCTACGCGAAACATTTAATTTCTCTTTTGAAAATGTTTTCGATATTTGCAGAATACTTGATAACTCCGATATGGATAAATACAGCGGTTCACGAAAATATTTGAACAGTTAGCGTAGAAAACTTTTATATACACGTGTTATATAAAATAGTTTGAAATTTCATTAGTATCGCAATAAAACAGATTTGTCCTGACTATATTGGTAAAATTTGAAAACAGTGCATACAAATGAAAATATATGAAAAAGCTACAAAATATTTACTGCAATCGTATATTTAGTAAAAAAATGAATACGCAGCATAGATGACGATCTAAAGCATATGATAACTGTTAAATATGATCTTATTGAATATCGAGGCTCATTAATATACCGAATAATTGATTAAATACTTTCGTAATCTCTGTGAAATACATATGTGTACTGAATATGTTGTAGTTTCTACGTATCCTTTCACATTTGTTCCAAACTTTGCCAATATAATCACGATGGTTTAATCTCTCTGCAGTGTCAATGAAATTTCTAAATGTTTCGTACGGTACGCATAACGTGTTGCACATACTATAGCAAAGATTTATACGAGCGTTTGAATACCTCGCGATACATATAAATATTCGTATACCTCACAACACGCATAATATACCTGTAAAATGTTTTGATAAAAATGTTAAAGTATTGGAATACTTTCATCAGCAACTGTAGAAGCTATTCTTAAAAAGTAACATTTCTGTCCGACGATATCGTAAATTGTACGGTAGATACTTCGACGACGCCACTTAGGATCACTCGATTCTTCGAGAAAAGTCGTCACATCCCATCTGTCTCGTGGTCACGCGTCTAACCTTAATATCGTAAGATTTAACCAGCGCGTAAGAACTAGAAGAATAAAGAAGAACTCGAAGGCGTCATGTATGCAGAATACGAGATGATGTTACGCGCGTAAAAAACGAGCTTCGCTTCGGTTGGTCGACGTCGTGACTCTCGCCGGTCTCGTTAAGGTCGTGCAAGAGCATCAGAATGATAAAGCGCGCGACCTTCCAGCGTCTATTCGACGATTTCCACGGAATTCCACCTCGTGCAATCCGGCACGCGTAATTTCCACGCGGTCACGGAAAATGTTCGCCTGTTTTTCACCGCGTTTATTTGGTCGTAAATATTCAAGCCCGTTCCCTCTTTCAATCTATGCATACAGCATGTTTCAGAAAGTTGGAACCAATCTTCAAGAACATGTAATATTTATCGAAATAAGCGAAAAAGTCTGAGTAAACGTGGGTCCAAATATCATTAGTTCTCATTTGCGAATAACAAGAACAGTTTTGACTATAACGTAAAAGATTTTGCTTTCCTGAATCGCAGACACCGAACTAACAACGCGTTCAGTACCATATATCAACGACTAAGACAGACTGGTATATCAAAGGGTGGAATTTTTGAGACTGTGAAATGATAAAATCAGTTCGTACAAGTTTGCAAAGAATTGAAACACCTGACACGTACTGTCGAAGAATGGCAGTTCAGGAAGGTACTGTTATCCATGTCACCATGTATCCATGTATGGACAATTGTGCATGATCGATCGTTGTCTCTTCATCATATGAGCCGTTGAAGGACAAAATGGCTAACATGATTTTCTGAAATTTTAGTGTCAAAACAATCGTTTTTTATGCTTATCTCGTATAATTTTCTCCGCTCTTTGTTGCGTGAATTTAACCAATTTGGCAAATGAATGACTCGTATAATTCTATTTTCTAAACGACTAATATCTTTACTTACTTTAAATACTTCGACGAACGCGTCTTACAATATCGTAATTAATGATATTTGGACTCACGTTTGTCAAGACTTCTTTGATTCTTTTCACGAGTGTACTACGTACTCTTGAAATTTGACACCCTGTACACCCTAGAACAACCTGTGTAACTCGTAATATATATATTGAAGGAGGGAAGACTCGACGACGGTATAACAGCGTCGGAACATAAGGTCGTTGACGTTGGTATTTTAGCCGCATTTCGGGTTCTGTGCAAGAAGAGTAAGACTATCGGTACCGGGCAAAAGGTTTTTCTAGCGCCTCATAGTTCCAGAATAATCGTCGAAACAAGAACTATTCGATGTATACGCGTCCGTGCGGCAAAGTTGGTGAAAGCGGCGGAGAGACCTCGAGGAGAAACACACAGTGGCAATTCCATAGGGCAGTTACCCTGGTCAGTATGGCATTGTCCGGCCGGTAGCCGCAATGCGACGTGTACCCCGCCGCCCTTCCACCGGTTTGCCGGCGTTTCTCTCTGTCGAAGTGGAAGTTTTCGGCCGGGTCGGTTGGTTGTTAGCGAAGTAACAAAACCCGCTAGGAATTCCACCGGTCTTCCTTTAACCCAAACCTTTCTGTGTCGTCTTGAGGCTATCGTTCTTTCTTCTCGTTTGTACATCGGTTTTCACTCCTGTTCTCTGGGTTTGGTATTTTCCTCTTTTTCCCTTTTTTTGTTTCTTTTTGACATTGCAGACCTAATAGGCTATCATTGGTTTACGACGACTGGAAGAAACGAGGTTTATAAAGATATGGAACTTCAAAATCGAAATTGTATTCAGTAGAAAAAGGTATCAGTGGCATATTCAAATACACGCGAGTGTATTCTACGAATATTAATTGGCTATGAATTTATAGTAAGCCAGAAAAAGTGATATGATTTTGATCGATTCTCAGCTGGTTTTCGTTGATTTACTCGTACCATTGAAAAATGGGGCTGCTTCCCTGTTGCAGCGATCCCGTCGATTATTGGCGCGCTGATTTCATTCGTGTTTACAAACCTGCTCTTCGCACACATGTGCGCGTACAGCTAATGGCTAGGAGGCTTCGCCGAATGGACGATAATCACAGCGAAAGGAAAGAACGAAACGTGGAAACCGGGAAATAATTAACAGAGTAGAGTGAAACAAAACGGCCAATACCGTGAGATGCTCGTATTATTCTCGATGAATGGAGAAGCCATACTGCAGCGATTTGGAAATATGCAAGCGGTTACAAGTGACAAAGAAGGGCGATGAAAAGGAGGAGAAACGCGGACGGGTTTCAATCAGACGCGACAATGTGGCCGACGCGTGCGACGCGGCAAGATTCTCAATTCGTCAGAGCTGCGACGGTGTAAATGACACACGGTCGCGTACGTGTGCATGCGTGAAGCGGCGTTACGTTTCAATTTTGCCGCGATGATGGATTCCTCGCGCGCCGACCGTCAGAAAGAAAAGAGTTTTGATTGGAAGCAGACGCGGCCAAGTCGCGCTCAAAGAATGCCTTTTGTTCGTTTTCGACATTGCCGGACAAATCCCCCGGAGATTTTTCCCAGCCCCCTCTTTCCATCTCCATGTCCGTGCACTTTGCCTGGAAATTGCACAGCTGAACGAACGAACGGGATTACCATTGATATCGGTGCATATAGCGTCGAAAGGAGACTCACGACGGGGATGTCTGACGGCGTAGATCCCACCAGGATAAGAGGCTAAATGCCAGGAGACTTTTTGGTCCCGAAATCCCCCGTATACCCTGGTCTCAATAAGCGTCCTCCTCGACAGCGTGTCTCGAAACCGCGCGAGAAGAAAAACGATCCGTGGCAGGCGAGATGAAAGTCGGTTCGATTGAATCGTTGAGAGGAATGCCTGCATCGATAGCCCCCAATACCGCAACTCTCTCTTTCGCTCTCTCTGTATTCTTTGTGCTCAACGCTGAAGATCCGCCAGCCAGCTTTTATTCTTTCGACCTTTCATCTCTCGAGATCGCCTCTTCTTGCCCATCAATATTTATCAATTATCCGCACCTCGATGGTGTCTCGAGCCAGGCTAACCATCGAATTGCAATTACTTCATCGAATTTCAAATGTTATCGACTCGAACGAGATTTCGGTTCTACGGAACATTCTTCACTCGTTAGAGATCACGTTTGTATCGCGAGCAGACCAAGGAATTGGTTGGATGATGTCTTTAGCATCGTTCAAGGATACAGCGTTAGGTCGTCGATGGTATGTGAGACGGACGTCTATGCAGGTTCATATGTTTGAGAGTGTAATTAAAGAAGTGGAAATTATCTTACTTTTCAAGTACCATAAAAAACGCCATGGTTTTAGCATTTTATACGTCTTTTCATATTACGCGTATTTTGTGCAATTTTACACTTTCGAATTTCCTACAAATGCGTTATAATAATGTTGCTATTGTTATACGATCATATGACGTAATATAGTAGGTACGCGTGCGTTACAATATATTACGATCGTACGTGATGCTCGTTATTCGTTGTATTTGTAATATTATACACTTATATACAGTTATATGTATATACAACTTTGAGCTGGAAATTCCTGTAAATTATCTGGATGAACGATATTTATTCCCTGTATCGTTTATACTCGAGATATATGTACATAAATAGTGTGAAAATAATTGAACAAATGATGATACGTAGCACGAATGAAATATCTAAACAACGTCAAGGCCTGGACAGTGAATAAATTCATAGTTCATTCATGGTTGCGTCAATAAAGAATATGCCTCTCGATCTCGTCTTCGTATCTCATTTATTTTCTTTAACGCGTAATACGAGATGAAAATTACAAGAGAGAAACGCGATACGCTCATTTTTCTTAATTTTCCGATTTTAGCGTCGCTTTACGATCAAAGAGAAGAGTTTTGTTATGGCATAATAGAAAGTGTCTGTCAAGTCTAAAGGCGTATGTCTTTTAAAAATACCTGATAAGTTGATGGAAGTTTATTAAAAATAAAAAGATATAATTATGAATACAAGCAATATTATTTATAGCGATATTTCAATATCTTCGGTATTCTAATATTACGGTGAACGATATTTGGAAAATTTTGAAAAGCACGAAAGGATACAGTAGCTACAAAATCGAGTATAGAAAATGTAATTTATAGCGTTCTTTTCCTGTAGTCTTCGTACGACTCGAGGTATAACAGTTTCGACATTAATAGAAAATCTCGTGTACGCTATCTTTATGACAGCATAAAAAAATGGACTATTACACCATGACCAATTATTATACTCCTTCCAATAGCCAGTTCTTCAGTTTTCCACAGTACGTTCCTAAACGTAATAGAGTAAAAATTTTTCTACAAAATTCAAGTTGTTTGACTGCCGGTGTATGAAAAAAAAAAAAAAAATGCACACGTCAGAAATAACAAGGTTGGGACGAATGACGGCCCAATCGAATTCTCTCGGGGAAACACATCATCCGGCCCGATACGTCGTACCATGGCGGCCGCTGTTTTTCCCACAACAACATGAAAGCCACCTTACGCGTTTCCCTACCTTCTGTTCTTTTTCATCCGAACCGGCATCTTTTCTTTCTCGACTTTGCCCACCTCTTATGCCTCCAACCACCAACCCATTGCTTCCTCTCTTTCATCCTTTCTTCCGTCTGCACTCGCTGTCGTCCCAAGTTCTTACCCCCTCTAGGTCTTGTTTTATTTCTTTCTTTCTTCCGGTTTCAGTTCTTTTTTGTCTCCATGGTATCCGGCCACCGACCGACATAAAACTTCATAAAGAGAGAGAGACGCCCTCGGGGGACTGTTCGCGCTTTAACAAATATTTTCAGATTGTAACTAGAGTCAGTCGCCACGGTCGCACTGCAGGACACATTATTAAAATTTACACAGGTGCAATATGGGGCTTATCAAGTGCAACTGAGAAAAACACAACGTCGCCAAATACTCGTCGTTTAATCTTCCCCCCTCTTTTTCCTTTGCTTTTTCTTTCTTTTCTTATTGCCGAGGATTGCAGTCCTTTGCGACGAATCGCTATGAGAATTGTTGTTTTCTTTACCTTTGTAGTTGATGGTAGAATAGGCCTGAGCAGGATAGACATCCGTTCGCTTGCCACTGCAAACTCCAGCGTTCCTTTGCCATTATTTCTGGCAGGAAGCGTCGAAATTGTGAGTAGCTTCGAGAGAAGCGAGATTCTTGTGAGTGGAGGAGTAGGAAAAGAAGATGAAAGGAAAGGTGTCTGCGAGAGCAGTGGTAAAGGAGTTTGTGGAGAACTTTTAGGTGTGAATTGTCTCGTATTTGTATCGTAGGATCAACGAATAAATTTGCGGTTATGTATTTTATTTGTTTCATTGCTACTACGTTTTTACGATTATTCTACTGAGACGCAGAATATTTATGGTTACTCTGACGTTTCATAATTATTCTTCATTGGTTCCATACTCTTTAAACATTTTATGTACGTGACGTACAATTTTGCCATGTGTCACTACGCATCTAACTCTCCAGTTAGCACGATCAATTCTAGTCTCCAGGTGTATTTTTAAAATCACGTGGATACATGTAACACTCGTCAACATCCACTGCGTGTACAAGTCATTCTTTCCAGTAAAACGTGTACGACACTATATTTGCTGAAATAACAAGCGAATTTTAAACGTCATATAAAATTGTTTATACTCGTGTCATAATTAAGAACAAATAGAAAATTCTTGCTTTTGGAACTTCGCATACCGGTCGTATTTAACTTACACTTATCACACGTTAAAATATCCTAAGGAATTTAGTCTTATCCAATACTTTGAAATTCTATCCAGTTGAGTTTACTCATATATCTACGATATCTACGATAGCGAAATTTCTTCCTTTTTCACGCATTTAAGAGTTCAGTGTTTTAATAAATAAATTTAGAATTCAATATGTGTCAGTTACATGATCGAAGCTGTCTTCCTATTTCGTTTTCCAATTAAATGCCTGCTTTTACGAGCATTTTTCATATTTACAAATATCACTTGTTCATTTTTTCACGCATTTACCAAAACCTATCCTCTTGCTATATTTCCAAACGATCCTTCCAAGGATTACGAGCACCGCGTGGCCGAACAACGCCATTACGAAGCTTCGGTGTATTCCACGCGAGAATAGGAAGTTATTTTCGAAAGTTGCAGCCTCCGTTCCCTTTAGCTGCAGGTATTCGGTCCAGGGAATCGTTTCCAAGTGGCTTTAATTTTGTACGTGGTACTTGTTTCCGCGGGCTCGATGTCGCATCGAGTTTCGTTGTTGGCGCGAAAAACGTGAATACCATGTTTAACGGAAACGCTGGTAAGAGTGTAAAAAAATGTTTTCTTTGTCGTCAAATACACTTTACTTTTGGAACGGTGCTTGCGCTAGCCGTTTTTTCGTACCATGGAACAATAAAGCAGCGACGCGGCGTAAAACCATGCGCAGCCAGTAAACAGAAAGAAACACAAACGAAAGGAACCGTGGAGAATGGCGACGTTGCGGGAAATCTTGGAGGGTTTATCCTGCGGGCTTCCGGCGGCTGTTTCGGCGTTTCTTCGCGGTAGCCGTCGTAAGCGAGAGAATAGTGTTTATGGCAACTACTGCGACGGTTATTTCGCGAAAAAGGAATCATGAAAGCGTTTACCTTCGAGTCTTTCGGACGTTTTGGAAAATGTAGCCGACGAAAACATCGATTTTCTGTTTAAAAAAATAGTAATGTTGATATTAATGACGTTTCTATTTTGCGCGAAGAATGAATATGAATGGTGGAATACAATTATTATTACGAAATGGTATCATTTTTTCTTTCTCTTTAATTAGATTTTAGAAACGCAGTTTCCTTTACAAATATATTACGTTTATCGTAATTTTCTCTTAACGGAAGAATAAAGAAATTGAACGAAAGAAAATGAACGAATGAATCGTAGTTATAGCAAGATATTTCGAAAATATATCCACTTAATCCGTGTCTAATTGCAATTTTCTTAAACTATCTATAGCTGTGTGAGAAGTATTTTTCATACATATTCAATTTCAACAGATATTTCTTCTATGGTTTGGTTTGAGTGATTTGAAAGCGAGCAATATACGAAAAACAAATCTTTTTTTATTAACACTTTTTTGGAATCTTTAAATATCGCCTATATTTTCCTGTTTGAAAGCATACACGTTTAGCTACTGTACCTTGTAGCGAGCGTTAAAACGCATTCAATCATGTCCAGAGTTTGGCCACTTTTTTGGTATCTAACGTGATATCAAGCTCATAAGTCAAGCATGATTGAATGCATTTTAACACCGCTGCGAAGAGCAATAGCAAGATAAATATACAGTTTCCAATAAAAAAGATACCAATAATTCGGAAAAATATTAGCTTTCCCGAAAAGTTTCTTTCGTTTTACAAGGAAATAATTGACGGACAATGTTTCTCGTTTTATATTAATTTATTGAATTATGCACGAATATAATGATAGAATACCTAATTCAATAAAATAATATAAAATAGAAATTGTTGTTCATCTATTATCACCTTATGAGACGAAAGAAACTTTTCGGACAACCTAATATTTTAAAATAAATACTAAAAGCTTCTTAAATAATTGAAGCTTCTTTTTCAAAGTTATACACAATTACGTCATAAACTGTATCACCGTAAATAGAGAAAATACTCAAACACGTACTAAGCTTCCAACAAAGGGTTGTATCTTTTACCAGCCATAGAATGTAACAGTAATGATAATAATTATTCAATATCGTAACGTCATGTCGGCTGACTTGATATTGCAGTACTACGCGTCATTTGTATTTAGTGATATTCAGTTCAAAGAATTATACCTGAAATGAGAATTCATTAAGGAGTATTACTTAACAAATACAATTGAATTTTTATCGAATCGGAACTATACTCGGGAAAAGGATCAGCATCTTCCCACGGATTACTCAGAAATCCCTACTTTTATCCGAAACCTCATCCGAAAACCATCAATCAGAGCAGCGACAGAAATATACCAAAACGTTTTGAACATTAAAAAGTAAAAGCTACAAAAAGGCCGCGAACGACCAACGAAAAAATGTTTAATCGGTTCAACAAATCTTAGTCTCGCCCAAAATTCCGTCCAAAATTCTCCACGAAAATAATGACAAAAAATATACTGGATACCTTAAACCCTAAAAACAAAGGAACAATTACAGGAATCATTACGTGTAAACTATAAATTAAAGGAACAAATCTTCCAAAGGGAAGAGAAAGAGAAGGTATTTAACCAAGCGACATGCAACGCTAGAAAGAGCGATAGCCAGGGGGCGTTTAGAAAGGAAGGGACATTTTCGCAACGACGATCGGTCTCTTGGCACAGAAAATATTAAAGACGTGGAAAAAAGAAAATCGCGGTCCGCGAACGGGAAATTTGCGCTCGCTCGTGTAAACGTTTTCGTCGTGAACTCTCGGACAAGTTCGGTCAGCCGTGAAACGGACCAGCCTCCATCGGTAGTCCCGCTTTTCTTTGTAACTTTCGAAACAGTTCCCTCGTAAGCCGACAACTTTATCGCTCCCTCGTTCTAGTCGGCCGTCCTTGAGCCAGCGAACATAAAGAGCGGAGTCGTGCGTTACGCGTTTAAGGGTGGCAAAGGTCGTCGCGGGGGAAAGAATAAACGACTGAGCTACACACGGCAGGGTCGCTCGTACAGCCGACGGCTATAAAAATATAAGCACGGCCACCTAAAGCCAAGGACGACAGGAATATGCTTTTAGCTACCTTTTTGTCCGCAAGGTGAAACTTCTTCTATGCTTCACGCTCGTTCGAACGATCGTCTCTTCGAACGACATAACTCGTCTCTCCTGTTCCGTTTTCATCGTTCGATTTAGTTGCGTGTTGTTCGATGGGGTAAGCGTGTTTTCATTTTATTTACCGCCTGATTTGCTACGTGTTAGATCGTCGATAGGCTGATCAGCGTCGAAGGATATCTACTTTTGGATCGACCAGATCCGACGTGGCATCAGGGACGTTGTCAGGGACGACGGGGGAAAATAACCGGGGAAATTAGGGTCGCATTCCATTTGCGTTCGTACAAAAAATCCTTGGTTTTATCGTGCTACTGGTCGATCGTTACAACGTTACACGGTCGTGTAAAACGTTCGTACGGTCGCGCGAGCGTGAAATATGAATATCACCGAGACAGGTAGCGAGTCCAGCAAATCGCGGGCCGTAGAATTCGCGCGAGGGAATTTTATGTCAGCTACAGATCACCGGATTGTCCGTGACGACGACGACGATGACACGGCGACGACAATGTAGCTTTATGACATGGCTCGGCGACACGAACGCGCCGGTGGAAGAGCCACCGAAATGTAGAAAAATGTAGCTGGCTTACGCAGCCAGCCAGCAGCCGGAAGCTTTTGAATTATCCACTATTTTCCGTCTGCGTGTATGCATTATGAAAACGTTCGTCTTGTTTCTCGCTTTGAGATCTCGCGATAAATTCTTCATTCGTCGAGTCTGTGGGGTTACGTCGAGGAGTAGGGGAAAAGAACAGGGGTGGGGAAAAAGGGACGAAAAAAAAAATCGTCGCAGAGAGATTCGCGAAAGGGAAGACAACTTGACCCGAGTCGTAGAAGTTAGGGGATGGATTTCAAGAGCGTTGTAAAAATAAATAAACGCCATTGTATTTTTACGCGTGACACGCTCGTATCGCCGTGACCATAACTCCGTCAATGTATTCCCTTGTTGCAGACCTCTATCCTCTGAATTGTCGTCCTTTCATCTTTACATCGTACACCCGTTTCCGTTTTACGGGTTTTATTGGCTTTCCATTCACCTGCACTTCAGAAGAGGATCCCTCGTTTTCCTTGTGCTCCGATTCGCCTCGTTACGCGATAGAAGCGCATCGTCGTCGAGGCGCTCCTTCTTCCGGCTCTTTCCACGGCGGCTTCGCGTTATTGTCCTTAATCGTATCCGAGACTCGCGACGCGAAACAACCTCACAGAGCTAACCAGCGCTGCGACCAGCAGCCCATTATCGTCGCGTGAACGCGTCTTCGTCGCGATTTTACTGCTAGCGAAATCATGAAAACGAGCTAGTCATGCTCGTTCGTTTTTCTTTTCCTTTTTTTTTTTTTTTTCGTTCGTTGGTAACCCATTTCCTGGCCCAGAAGCCCGATTCAATTCGCCTCACTCGTTGCGCAATTACAATCAACGTAATGGCGTTCCTCCCGGTTCACCTTGTTTCGTCTTTCCACTTGGCCCGCTCTTTTTTGCCACGCGATCGCATTATTGCCCTGATTGCCGACCTCTGATTGTACACGTCGGGGGTACATTACGACTGGGTGAAAATTAAACGTTAAAAATGCTGTTCAATCGTAGACAGCGTTTATTGGTGAACGCTGGCTGATTCGATTTTGTTATCTTTGCTCGAACTCGACGGCATCATGAGAATTGACATTGGGTTTGCGGAAGAAGATGTCGAAGACTCGGATCTTGCTGTTTCATGGCTTCTACAATCTTAAGGTTCGTGCATAATAACTCACTGGTTAGAGACTTCTGTTGCACAGTTTCTACAATTTTATTGATTTTTATAAGGGATGACGAACATCGGCAAAGCTACTATCGTTCAAGATAATTTATTAGTATTCGATAACTTGAAATTTGCGATTTGGAGGCTGTCGCTATTGATGTCAGTTATATCGTGTGTGATAGTCGCAAGCTTCAGAATTATCCACTCATTTCCATCGTTCTTCTTAGAATTATTAGAAATCCAACTACTAAACACTCCGCTATCTTTCACTCACACTCGACTTTCCTAAATATCGATCTTTTTCTTTTATCCATGCTGCGTCTATCAAATTTAAGATAATCTGCCTCGTTACTTCCTAGCTGAATCATCGCAACTATACGTCTACGTCTAGCGACACTATGCGTAATCATATTTGCAAACTCGTAACAATGGAACGCATCGACTAATCGCTTTTAATAACACGAATGGATAAGCTCTCGTTGACTGGGTGAAATTTATTTATATCTAGCTTTAATGAAACTATAGTGGAAGATGTAATTAATTTTTCAGAATATGCATATCGCGCTTGATTCAGAAATGCGATCCATTAACAAAATCGGCCGTTTCCCCTGCGAACTGGCACGGTCGGTCTCGACCGACGAGAACACGATTTCCGTGGACGTGGAATAACGTGTTGGCGAGGGAGATCGTATTTTCGACAGTGGATTACCCTTTCGAGGGGCTGCGTATTCGCTGGCGCACGCCCGACATCCGTACTATGAGTGTCTTAGCCGTGATCGCTCCATTTCCGGCTCCATCAGCGACGCCGATTCCGCTTACCGCCGCTGTCTCGTTCATTGCTAATCCCCACCCCGCCATTAATAACAAGAACGAGACAAGATGGCCCGTTGGAACGACAGGACGAAACGTTAGCTGAAGGGAAACGCTTTTTCATTTGTTTGGCCTATCGTGAATACCCGTGAATACGCGTTTCCGTTTGACGGCCGCGTAGCAATTTGTTTTCAATGTTGCAAGAATTGTTAGGCGAAGTACTTTATGCATTTTTTTTTTTTTTTTTTTTGAGGTAAATATAGCGCTTTGAAATATAGTATGTATAAATTTTTGTGGTCTTTTATATAAGAGTTCGGTGTTTTAATAAGTAAATTTCGAATTCAATATGTGTCAGTTACATGGTCGAAGCTGTCTTCTTATCTCGTTTTGCAATTAAATGTCTGCTTTTACGAGGATTTTTCATATCTACGAATATCAGTTGTTCTTCGATTTATCCAAAAGGTTGGTTGTACTCTAACTTTTTATTATTTAATTCAATAGTTTCTTAGATTTTTATTCGCTTTTAAATAGATCGTTTCAACTGTATGTTATATCAGAATACTCTCTTTTAGTCAGTAAATAACATAGAGCACAAGAAACGAATTAAACTGAATATATAATCGAGTTTTCTTCTGTGGCCGTCATGATATATATTCTTATATATATAGGATCGTGTAACTGTAGAAATTGGAGCTTTTTATATTAGAATGTTACGAATATATGCTGTTAGTGACAGCATAAAATACATATTGGAACGCTGAACATTATAAAGTGATCGTGGAAATCGTGTTTAATTTTAACTGGAAATTTGTTGAATTATATTCGTTCAAAATTCATATTGATTGGTGCAATTTATTAAAATATTTAATAACCAGCAATGAAAAGAGATATATTTACATACATAAAATCATCAAACTGTAATTAATCCATAACATTTACATAAGGATCATATATTATTTAATTTACAGGAATTATAATATACGTCCACAAGTATTACACGCACAAAGGAGCTTTTAACATTTTTCCCCGAATTAAACTAAAAGGAGAGCGCAAAAAAGTCTCACTATTATGGCCATAACTTTAAAGCTAAATTAATTACAAAATAGAACAACGAATCTTTGAGTTACAAGATAAAGTAACCCGTGAGGAAATGAATGTTCGCGTCGTAAACGAACGAGAACGGGGATTCGGTATAATTGAAGGGGAAAGGGGGATCAGTAACGTTCATTCGTGCCGGTTCTCGCATTTTTTAACGCCTTCGTTCTCAATTATATCTGACGCGTCTCATCCTCGACAGTTTCCGAGATTACGCTCTTTTCTCTTTCTCTTCCTCTCTGTCTGCCTCTTTAGCCTCTTCTTACTCCTCCGTCCTTTCTCTGTTCCTTTCAGAGGGTACGGCCGTGCTTGCTCCTCCCCGGAATTAATTTATTACGGCGCGCGGCTGGAACGTGCACCGGTGATGCTAACTCTGTTAATGGGTAACAATGTTTGCGGAACGCGTGTGGACAAAGAGAAAGAAAGAGAATAGGAAACGAGGGTACTGGTCGAACGAGTTTTTCTTTTTTTTTTACCCCAACTGACCCAATTAATTCGCCGAGAGTTGGTGCTGTTCGACCGTGGCAAATGCGTAAAAACTCAAAAATGTTCGCAGCTTGGCGAAACGTATCTGCCGAGGTATAGAATTGCCTTGCTTCAATCAGGTTGCTTATTCTTTCCTCTTCCAATTTTTCTCTTTGGTTTCTCGTGGAACAATTTCGTGTATGGCAAGGTATGGTTATTTCAGCCAGCTAGGTTGTATTATCTCGAAATTCAATCTTGAACTTCTCACGGAATAATCAAATTTCCTGTACGCACGTATGTATATTATCAGATACAATTGGCTTTTGATATAATAAATATTTTATCATTTTTATTGACATATACGTATCTGTATCTTCAGGTGTTTGTTTTTGTTGAGATTATTCGATGTGTAAACAGAGAAAACTCGTGGATAAATTGTAAGGTGGAAAATATATTTAAATAGAAGTGTAATTACAAGTAAGAATATAATTTGAGCTAGTCCTAATTCGCACGCTAGCTGTGTTATGCAATAACTGAAAACCCCGAAGCCAACATCGCCTGTCTACTGTTTATAGTCTGTCTTCGTCGCAGTCTTTTGTCTACACGCTGTCGATGGCTTCGTTGCTTGAGAAAACTAAAAAGACCAGATGTAGAGTTTTCCTAGAAGTGGTAACCACTTCAACAGTTTTAAACATTGCCAATGTATATCACGACAGTGGAGTCTGATAGAAATGTTAATGAAATTTCACAATGTTTCGTACAACGTACATAATATGTTGCTAAAATGCTTCTACGAGATTCGGGCACGAGCAACTGTACGTGATTTGTTTCACTGTTTATCGTGTCACTGTGAACCGGATAAATAGTCTGTTTTCAAGCTACGATCGTCAAAAAATTGTTCATGGCCAAGTTTCTTGGCTTCATCCAGATATCCTATTGTCACAGATGACTCTGTCGAACCCCGTTTCCTATTCTGCAGCTTCTCTCGCAAATCACGCGGCCATTTAGATAGAGATCTTCTTTCTCATCGACGCGATATGAATTCCCGTTTTATGGTGAGTTTGCAAAAACCGAGTTTCGAGAGAGTAATTGCATGCAAATTGACTTTGAAAGCTGGCACACGCTGCAAAGATTAAGGTTCGCGCGACTACACAGCATCTACTATAACTCGAGATCAAATACTTTCGATGCGTACGAGGATATTCGTCAAACAGCGCATGTTGCGCCTTTTCGTATATATTTTGCGCACCAGTGTACGCGAATTCGAGCTCGTTTACGTGGCAAAATTGCGGAATATTTTGCGGTGAATCACCGTACGGTTACTCGTCGCTGTTAGAAAGTACCATAAGAATAGGGGTTTAATAAGCGAATGGGTACGTTGCCACGGGGCTCTGTATGAAATTTAATTAAGCAAACGCAACGTGGTTCTATATTACAGCAGTATTACAGCAGGGAGGCCGGGGAACGGTGGGATTTTTAATATCAAATGCTACGAGAACGCTTTATCGAGCGCGAAACTAAGAAAACTCGTGAGGGACATAATCGTAAAAGAAAGAGGAGCTTCCCTAGGAAGGTATCGAGGTCGTTCTATGGAAATCCTCTCGTGCTTTCTTCTTTGCTGGCTAACGATAAAAAAATATCAAGATGTGCCCCTCTAGGACACGTACGCACATATGGGGTAACACGATCACCGCAAGAATCGTCCGGACTTCCTTCCATAGTTTTGAAAGGGATGAAAATCGTGACGTACAGTTCGTTCGAGTTTGCCGGTAATTCGAATCAAACCAATCGACCAGAAAACAGAGAAACGTGGGAAACGTGGATAAGTGAGAGCACCGAAGGGGTTGAAAGAGCTCACGAGAGAGAGAGGAAGAGAGAGAGAGAGAGAAAGAGAGAGAGGGAGAGGGAGACAGACGGTTGGTCCGAAGGGTGGAAATTTCAACGTCGTCACTGGTTTTATGTCATTCCCGCCATTCGGCGGCTTCCATTTCCAGCCTGGGCTACTAGAGCTCGTAATTCAAACACGACCCAGGAACGAACGCCGTCGTCGTCGTCGTCGTCGTCGTCGTCGACTTCCTCTCCCACATTCTCATCCCCTTTGGCTCGTAACTCACGCCGACTTGCTCCCTCTTTGGCGTCCGGTCTTCCTACAGACCTGTTCCCCCAACTCTTTCCTCGTCCCCCGACTCGATCCCACAGCAAACCGATAAATTCGATATTTGTTTCAACTTACGCCGCATTTCGTCGAACCTCACGCTCCCTTCCCCTCCTCCCACCGCCCCTCTACGCCTATAGACGTCCAGCGTCCCGACGTTCGGTTTCTGTTTTTCCCTAGGTTCTGGCTCGCTAGCTCACAACTCGAAGAAAATTGTTTTCCGTACAGGCAACGGAATTGGGCACGCCACACACGGCTCGCGTCAGACGCATGCCCCTTCCCGATGATGGACGCCTGCCATTACTCATTGAACGTATAAACGTAGATATATACGGTTCATATAATGCCCGGCTGTGCCGGAATTAAACGGTCGAGCTACGCCAATACGTTCACGGCTGTAAGAAAAAATGCGTTGCCAAGAGGAAGAGAAAGAGAAGCTGGAAAAGGAGGATAAGAGACGATCGATGGCCTTTGTGTCGGATCGAGACGTGAGACGAGTATTGAGTTTGTTGGGTGATTAGTAGACTAATAGCTGGATGTCGATTGGAAAGATACTGCAAAGTGGCCTGATGGAGAGTAATTAAGGAATCGATGTCGAATAACGGTGTTGGTGTACACGAACGATACGCTTTACTTTGCAGTCGCGTTAATACAATATTTTGCTTTAGTAAAGTGTATATTTATATGATCGAGCTTATACGAGATGTAATTTCTTGTCATGCTTTTCCGATTGTTTGTGTCTAAGAGAAATAGAAATTACAGATACTAAGCTTGTATCGACTCGTGAAATGCATACGAATCCCGTCTCGAATCGTATTAAGCGTAAGAGCGTTGTGTAAGTAGAAGCGGTTCGCGTATAGTCAGACACATTTCCTTCTCAGTACAACGCGTATGTTATTTGCTTCCAATATTATGTGTTCTAAATGTACATTAGTCGAAGATTAATTAACATTAGATTAATTAATTAATTAAGAATATTTTGAGGATCTTCTCTTTTAAAAGAGTCATATACATATATATTTCGTTTCGATATTTTCGTTATTTCACAACATTTATAAGATCAGTGAAACAATCGACATATACAATTTACTATTTTTAATTAAATACTGTCATTAGCTATTCTACTTAAATGTTTTACTATCAGTGAGATTTTACGAATCCTTGTGAAAGGATTTGCTATCTAATTAACATTTCTAAGATCGGTGAAACATAGAGCGTACGTAGTTGGTGAAATTTCACACAACAGAGCGGGAACAGTTCTTTGATTATGATTTTGCGAGCGTGCGTATCGCGAATGCAGAGAATTCAGCCGGCTTGAAGGAGAAAAAAAAAAGTATCTTGCGTGGCATCCGCCTCTCTGTGTGCACGTACGCGGCCTGTGCACAGGTCTAGAATGGAATTATTTGTTGGTTATTCACGTCGAGTGGAGGACGAATGGTTTTGACGTGAAAAACGAGAGAGCTTTTCTACTCTTCCCGCGACGCGTGACCGTGGTATTTTTAACGGGCGTAACGTGATATTTGTCGCGCTTAGACCTTTGCCTTCGTAAACTTTCCGTTTTCATTTCGATATTCTTTTTAAATTCGCGTATTCCACTCTTGAAATACTCCTTAGAAATATTTCTATTACATTTATATTAAAACATTTATCGTATAACGCTATGGCATATGGAATGTAAATATACAGTCGAATGTTAGCTATTAAGCATTTGCCAAAGTACTCGTCCTTATGAAGTAGGTAAAAGTAACGATATCAATGTAGATCGAAACATCAGCTTTTATCGCGGTAATAAAACTTTTTATTATTGCTTCCTGCCAGTAAATATACCATGAAACTTTATTCCAAGGACCGCATCAGTCTTGTCTAAAACCCGTCTCTTTATGGATGGGTACCCCTTTTCACGTGAAACTGGCGCTAAAAAGAATTATTTCTTGAAATACTTCCAACTGTCTAAGAATGCACGCTTCACGTTTTAATATCCTCCTGTAGCTTTTGATGTTTATCAAGTTGCTGCTGAATTGTTTATTATGAAATATTATTTATTATTATTTATTATTATTATTATTTATTAAATTCTAAAGTACTTCCACCGTGTAATATATTATTACATTATATCAATAAATGTCAGCTACAAAATGGAAGATAGTAACAATGTTAATTACCGTAAGGTCTTTGACAATATACGCTCTGCTTGGCATTGTTCTTCGTACACTGTGTGAGCCAACCATCAAACTGGTATACTATATGACTTCTCATCAAGGCGTGCTTGTTCATTTCGCCAGAATGAACTTAAGCTCAATACGAGTTTCTAAGAAATTCTGCTTTGAACGTTTAATTATAAAATAGAAGAAATGTCAAAAGGGTATCAAATAATCTTCAAACAAATTTCTGTATCGTCAATTGTTACTATTGCAAATGGAAGAAAAATATTTTGTTATGAAACAAATCGATTCAATATACATAAATGAATAAATAAAATAAATAAAATAAATGAATTAGTGTTGTACAGATGATTAGTTTAGTTTTTCAATGGCTTATTTGAACTTCTCAATGTCTTTTATTCTCAGGTACACAGACACGCAATTGGCATTCGAGTTCTCAAGGATCAAACTTCTTCCCATGAGTTTGTTCATTATCTGAAGATAGCAGAAGTAATCATTGTAAATTACAAGATAAAAGATCGTACGATACTTTCGCCTGTTGTTCACTAATTTATAAAACTAATCGATATCGCTGTTTAGTAACGCATACTACGCTGACACGTATAAAGTCGCTATAGACACATTGAATGAAAATCCGATAATTACGAGCAATTGCTCCGAAGTAACTGTAGTTAACAAGAATCTGTTTAGCTGTGAGCACGCGATTAACTGTATCCGTCTTCCAACCTGTCTTATACTTCATCCTCTCCTTTCGTGCTATTATAGGGCGTAGCTCTTATTGCATGAGCTTCTAAATGCTTCTAGCAACGCCCTGTTTCCAGACGTGACTTCGCAATTCCGTTTCTGCTTGATGTTCCCGTCAAACGATAGGTAGGTACAAATCTTGCCAATATCCTCGGCTCATTCGCTTAAGCAGTCGATATGGTAGTGGCTAATTAACTCTGGGATCTGCGGTATCGCGATATGACGCGAATTTGTCTGCAATTTGTCGGATGCCTCGTACGTGGCAAGTATGAAGATTAACGATACGATTATTCGACGCGAGAAGCTTTGATCTTCGAATTCTACGTTCGATCGCATGTTACTGTGTTTCTAGCAAATATCAAAAATATTCAAGATTTTACCTTTTAGCCGGGCCATGTCCTCGTCAGAAACTTCCATCGATAATTTCTTCGGGGAATTTGAAATTAAAAAAATAAACGAAAGCAGTTCTAGAAAATTAATTTCAGTTTCGGTTCGTCCAAATGAATATATGATATGATTTATTTTTAACAAAAACAGTGAATTAATTTCTTTCCTTTTCGAGTACGGTAAAGCTATATTTATCGGCAGACCATTGGTGCGAGATCAATGAGGTTTTAATCAGTAGATTATTAATACATTAGTACACAAATTAACCGAACTTCTGTCGATTCCATTTATTTATGTGCACGTAAATTCCAATTATTTCAACGAAAAATCAGTAAACTCCTATTATATAGATTGTAAATTAATTATCTTCATTGCAATGTTTATATATCCCTTTTAATCGTTTAGAAACTCGCTTTAAGTTCGATAATAAAAGAACTTAATGCAAAATCGTACAGCACCATAAATTTCCTTATTTATGTTGCAAATAAATCCTCGTGTTATCCGATTTCACACGTGTCGACGTCCCAAGTCCTTGATTGTTAAACAGGTCGTAGGTTAGGGTGATCATGGGTATACGCACAGTAGGAAGCGATAATATTGTCCGTACATGATCTCGTGCTAGTAATTAGGTGCACGCGGTCTCGATACAGGCTTGGTTCGGCTGTTGTTTAGCGAGAGTCGTGATGTTATCCCTTCGATAGCATTGAACGGCCAAACTGAAGATCAGGTTCGTTCCCTTCAGCTTGCTACATACTCATCGAACGATACGTAACCGCCAGATGTTGCCAATATCCTTGGATCGCTTGCTGGAACAGCAAACATAGTAGCTAACTGGTTCGAGGCTACGGCTCGTGGAAGCTGCAAAGGAGCAGAGAACCAAGTTTCTCAGGCGTAACCTCGTAGTAGTCGAGAGATTTGCCGTGTGTACTGATCGTAACCGCCGCTGAATCGTCGTACAAAGGAGAAGTTCAACCGAAGCATACAGAAATTTTCTTAAAACCGTGAACATTCCTCCTTCCTTTCGTTCTCCTATAGCTGTCACGCTTGATTTCTATATAGCTACGTTGCAGTCTTCGATTATGTGGCAATTATCGTTAGCTGTTTGGCTGTATTTGAACGAATATAACGCAAAAGCGTAATATCGTATATCTTTGGTTGTAATATAAAATCAACAGAAAATACGTGGAATATTAAAATCCGACTCTGGAAAACAGCAGAGAAATCTCGTTCGAGTCATAAACGTGGCGTAACTTTAATTATTCTTAACAAGGGTATAACGAGTTCCCCTCTGTTATCGTAAAAACTAACGAAAGTAATTAACAACCCATTTAATCTGAACAATAATCCAGATATCGAGAAGTTTCATCGAATTTCGTTTGTAACTACGAATGGCTCGATGTTTTCACGATAACGATCGTCGATAATCGATAACCTATAGCTGTGAACAACGGTGACTTTATCTTTGGCTCGGCGTTCTTGTCGTCCTTGTGCGGCTGGATGCTACGTATAGCTGATCGGCCATGAAACGAGCTGCGCGTATCGGGGATGTATTTATACGTCGTGTCGATCGTGCACTACGTTGAAGCTTCTTCTTTCGCGAGAACGATCGCACGATAGGGAATAATCCCTATGTACGTACATCGTGTAACACGTTGGTCGTGTTCTGTAGTCGCTTGCTACACAGCCAACGACAATATTTTGCTCGATACGCGAACGTGTGTCTAACAATTTCCCAGTTGTTATCGTACTTCGTTAAAAGCTATCCATTAAGGAATTATTATTGAACGTAGATCAAGTTCCGTTTTTATTTCCATTCGGTTCTGTTCTTTAAATCGAGTTCGAATATCTAGTAGTAAAATCCATCGTAGATCGGACATTCTATCGTTAATCATTTACAGTAGTCAAGTATTTTGTATTAAATATAAATTTATGGTTTGTCGATAGTTGATGTTAACCTTGTTCTTTATTTTCAAACTTTTCTAAATTCGATCGACTGTCTTCTATCGTAATAAAATATCAAACGATTAAGGGATTTCTGAAACGGTTAATTTATTCTCTCTAAGATTAACTTGAAATTAATACCTTCCGTCGTTGTAATCGTTACAACAATTTTTACAGTTTTAATTTTTCGTTACCGCTACAACTACAATTATCGTCGATATAGTTTGAAAAATCATCCGGTTTGTTTGAAACTCTTTTTCACTGTTCGTTCGGTATTTGTAACTAAGTTACAATTTCTCTTGACTGATGCACACAGTATACGAGATCTCTCGTACGTAGCCTCTTACAGTAGCCTCTTATACGAAATACATTTTGTAAATTTACAAATTCCATCGTGCCATCAAGTACGCAATTAATATTTCATTCTCGAGAAGCAGATAACTTGCTTCAACAAGTTCGTTTGTCCGAACAAATTGACGCAAGTAACGCTAACCTGTAAGATCAATTTCAAAAAACTAATATTTGCAATACCATTATTTTTCTCTACTTTCCAACTAACAAAGTCGATCAACGTATCATCCGAACGACTCGTATGTAGCACGAACGTTTTTGAAATACCATTGAAAGGCACGTTATCCTATCCCATACTCCGCGAGAACAACGAAGGAACTATTAACGCTGCGACATTGTATTCGCCCACGACAAAGCATCGTAGATAGCATTTCGAACGCTAATAGACTGCTTCTCTATAGCAAAGTCTGCGAGGCATCGCCTACGTCCTACAAAGACGAAACGCTCCAACGAAATTATTATTTATCTGAGAACGTTTCGCTAAATCGAGTGAAGTCAGAGGGACACATGGCTGACGAATGTTTGGCCGATCGGATCGACAAAATCGACGACAATTTTTCAGGAGAGTGTGCTCTACGTAACGTGGCATCCGGCCTCTTCCCCTCGACGCCACTCCATGAAACATCGAAGCAGCGTCGTGGCGTGGGGTTCGGCGTACCCATCCGATATGGGTATCGAGTAGGCTGCCAGAGTTGCGCCGTAGTATCTTCGCAATCAGTAATTCGATACGCCAGAAAATCGTGTTCCGACGTCATCGTCGATCGAGCTTCACCGTTGCCCAATCTTCTTCTCTCTGGCCAAGATTTGATTTTTCGATTTTCGTTCATCCACTCGTCTCTCTTCTCCCCTACGCTCCTATCCTTCGACTTTCTTTTTTCACCGGCTCTTCCTTTCCCCTCCTTTTTCCTGGCTCATCTCTGATCATGGTAGCTCGGTCGTGCAGGCCGTAATGGGCGTACCTTCGCTTCCTGGTCGAGAGTAAGTCAGAAAAGAGAGGAAAGTTGCACAGGTTCGTCGGTTCTCCCTTCTCTTCTTTCTTCCAACCTGTCTTTTCTTTTTCCCTCCTTTCAATTGGTCCAAGTTTTCGGACGAAACGACTTATTCCAGTCGATCCAATCTGTTCTATTCTACTTTCCCCCGTGTAACCGTGCCGTTGAGAATCCTTTGTCATGGACGCTCGACGTTGGATCTCTCGGTCGGATGCTGGACGGAATGCGATTTCTAGCCAGCCGTTTCCTTTTCGGTTTAATCGATCGATCTCTGCCTCGATGAATCCAAGCCGGTAATTAAGTCTTTGGAATTTTTTTCCAACGGGAAATTTCGCCCTTCTTAAGTAAAAGATCGAAGCTAGCGCGAAGTTCGTAATATGGAACAAAAGTTTCGTAGGCTTCTTCCGTGGTCTATTTTAACTACCTCTGGAATTCTACTTTTCCATCCTGACGATTCTTCTATCGAATCGTTCAATTGAATTTACGAGTCGATATAACGAGCCCAAACTAACCTACATCAACGATATTCAAGCAAATAGCGCTTGACATAATTCTGCTGGATTTAGTAGAGAAAGCTTCGGCGGAAGCCGAACTGATCAACTTCGTTTTTCGTTGTTAGGCGATTAATGTTCCATTCTCAAGAAACAGTGACTTACTTCTATAAATTCGTTCATGGCAAGAAGATGACAGAGTTAAGTGCAAAATTCCAAGGAAATTAAAGAAGAGATGTTTGTAGTTGTCGTTCTTCCCTGCATTGTAATTTATGTATCTTTTCTCTATTTATTACACTGTTTGCTATATTTATATTATTATATTATCGTAAGATCAGCACAGTTTAGCTCAGTTTTTTTTATTATTTAATTTCTACTTTACAATTTGTCCAGCTGGACATTTGGTAAATTTTTCTAACTTAATTGCTTAATAATACGTGGATGACTACCCCCAGGGGAATACCATCTTCGAGTTTGACTATTTTATTTTTTTAGTGAGGTCAGTGGCGTGTTTTCTTTTTAGTCTTCTTTCTATGAGAGTTTTGCTCGCTTCAGCAACCAACTGATTTGGATGTGTTGCCGTTCTTTTCTTGTATTTTTCTGCTGATTTCTTTTTTGACCATTGGTATTTTTAAATCTTTGCGTATATCCTCGTTCTTGACATACCATGGAGCGTTGACTATTGCCTCAGTATCTTCGATTGTAGCGACTCTAGTTTATTTATGCGGCTCATTGCTGCTGTCCCCCATAGCGGTATTCCGTACGTCCAAATTGGTTTTATTATCGTTTTGTAGATTTTTAGTTTATTTTCTACGCTGAGTCGAGTGTTTCGACTAGTTAGCCAGTACATCCGTCTTATTTTTATCCGTATTTTGTCTATAATTGATTTAGTATGTTGTTTCCATGTAAGTCGTGTGTCTAAGTGAAGTCCTAGGTATCTAACTTGCCTTATTTGTGTTATGTGCGTGCCATTCAATTGGATATTTGGTGGTTTCCGTTTCCTTAGTGTAAATATAATATGGTTGCTTTTACTAAGGTTTGATTTTATTTGTTTATCTTGCAGCCATTTTTCTATTTTTGTGATGTGCTCTTGTAGTAATGTGACTACTTTTTCTGCATTAGTATGCCCGACTAGTACAGCCATATCGTCCGTGAATGTGACTCGTATTTGTAAATAGTACGTTACGACAAAAAAAAAAAAGACAGAAATAGAACTTTCGATAATAAAATTCGTAGAATATACGACTTATTTTTCTTATTTATATCGCTGTAGAAAATCGAACCAGGTCGAATCGTCCATGAAGGACCTAATTGGTCGGGTGATTCGGTTCAATCGTGATCTTGGTACGTACCTATTCCAACCTTCCTTTTACGATCCGCTGCCGATCTTAAAATCTTTCGGCTACCCTACCTAATGGACGTTTCATCTTTTCCACGACAGTCGGAACGAAGGAAGGGGAGAATAACTTCTTCCACTGTTCCCTCTTCTTGGCCATTATTCCTTTACCATTGGACAATGTCGTGGAATCGGGCCGACTTATTCCGCTCGATCCGTTCTATATAACCGCGTGTCGTTCCATCGTTGCTCGACCGTCCATCAAGGATCTCGTTTACCGGACCAGAGGAACACGTCAACCAAGATTGGATGAAGCCGTTAGCTACAGTCTTGTTCATAAGAGATGGCGCACTTATCTCAAAACGAGATAAACTTGACAAATCATTAGAAACTTGGAACTTTTATCTATTATTATGTGGCTCTTCACTTTACGAATATATCGTGTGTGTTATACGAAACATTTGAAATTTTCATTAGCGTTGCAATGAGATTCTACTATCGTGATTAATTTGGTGAAGTTTGAAAATGTATTAATGAGATCACTTAAGTAATAAAAGAAAATGCTTTATCGAAGAGTTATAAGGGTACAAAGATTTCTGGGAAAGTTCTTCGAACTCGTTATACGGAATTGCAGACAGAAACAGACGCATTTACTACAATAGTATTACTACGACAAAAGCTTAAAATCTTGAAATCTCGAACATTTCTTCAAACTGCCGAAACTACTAATGCAAATGTTTGAACGCTTGCAACTCCTCGATGAGACATTCTCGAAGGTAAATTTATATGAAAATTTTTCATCTCATTGACGCGTAATCGCAGAGACCACAAAAGTATTTACATAATCAATTGTCCATTGCGTTAATAAATCCAATATTCTGCGCGCTCTACTTTGATCCAACCTCGTGTCTTAACCTTCCTTTTATTTAAACTTCGCCCCTGCTCTCCTCTACTTTGTCCAAAAATTAGGTAATCTTCGATAAATTCAGAGAAAGGTCAAGGCAACTGAAGGCAAGATATTCTCGTAAATAGTTTCCATAAACTTTCTTCGTGTATTTTGTATCATCAGGAACGCACCGTACGAATACAAAAGCTTCCATTTAATTAATAACAATCCTTTTGACCAATTAATCTGAATTGATTATTCGAACCAAACCAGTAAACGTCGTAATAGCTCTGAACAGAGATGTATATCGTGCGATTCAATATCGCGGTGGCTAGGAGGATTTATATCAGGGGAAAATTGCGTTAGCAACAGCTGGCTCGCCGTATATACCTGGCTCTTAACGGCCACGAGATCCCGTTACGGTGTAAGACGTGTTAATAAAGCGACGGGGTCTCAAACGCCACGCGAACCCATCTTGTTCGGTAACGTTAACCGTCTTTCCTAGCTTACCTCGGTTTTCCTATCGACTATTTCGCCAGTGAGCAAGGCGAAACCTCCGGGGATCACTCGAGTGCCAAATTTTCTTTCGACGTGGAAACACGAGCGTTGCACGTTGCATCGATGGTTATCGAGTTGGAGCGTGGTTGAGGGCGATGGTGGTTGTTTGTTTGGCTGACGGTGCTCGGGGAAAATTTTGACGTTAACGCACCAGGGGAAATGGGCGGTCCGGTGGAAATGATAAAGTAGTTTGGTGAAATAATATTTGCTCGTGTAAGGATACACGGCTTCTTTAACGGTTTGTACATATTGATTTTCTGCAAGCATTCGCGCATTGTGTTTTTTAAAAGTTTCTCCATACAGTTTTGTAGGTATATAATCTAAATAATCTACTAATAATATACGTATACAACTATAATGATCCGTCTGCCTTTAATAGTAATAGTGATAATAATGATAAAGGATGCACGGAATCGCGTAAAAAGTGTATTTTCTAAATGAAACGGAGTATCGAAAAACAGCGTGTATCTTGAAAAATTAACCCAAAAAAGTTTTATCCCAAAACGATAGCTTGCGGAATTTATATTATCGAAAAGTGCCTCGTATAACACGAATAATGTCTTGTTCGTAAAATATTGTTCAATAATGTAGTATATTAGGTATAATAATATAAGTAAAGCATAATGAAATATATGTAATTAGATATTAGTTTTCCATAATCCTAACAATTCAACAAACATTTTTTCAAGATTTATTGGTTTCATAAAAAAGTCATACTCTATTCTAAATTCAAAATCCATTTACCTATCGATAATAAGTTATATTACATATTCCATAAAATATATTTTATTGCAAATAAATAACAACACAACAAACGAATCACTTTTCTCCTATCATAGGAACATTCAAAACCTCTCGTTACAATAACCTATAATAAAGAATTCAGGTTAAAGCCGGAGAAAGAAACCAGCTCGAATTTGCAACCTTATCTACCGATAATCCACGTCCCCTTTCTGTTCATGAGCATATCGTATAAACAGGGTATCCAAAGAGCCTTTTAACCATGTTTTCAAAAGACGAACATAACTTTGGTAATACCCTGATCGTCTCTGGCCAAACATATCTTGCCAAAGATAGAGTGGATTCTGGGTAATCTTGAGCTTTATTTGCTCTACGATCTGATTTCGATTCACCCGGTGTGACGTTATTATTATTATAGGGTGTTTATTTTCATACTTTCCGAAGGGTAGACAGATAAGGGTATAAAGTTTCAACGTCGGAGTAAAAATATAATTAGATATATTCAAGTATAAGTATAATAACTGATTATAATTAATAATATGGGAAAGTATAGTGCTAGCAGGTTTGCTAACGGTATAATTTGTTTCAATATCGTTGACGTCAACGCGAAATTAAGTATGTCAGTTTATATGCACGCAGTCACCATTCGTCACTCACTCCTCTCGTTACAACGGGTCCAACGCTCTTTTTTCACGCTGACCACCCTCCTCGACGACGCTGACGACACTAACTTCTCAACTAACGACTGCCTGTTAATTCGTCTTGCTCCCTTAAGCACACCCTTTGTCTTCTCTCATAGCTCCACCACGTACGTGTTCTGCAATCATCCGCGGCCATGGTCACTATTGAGATATGTATAATTTCGTGTGCTAGACTAGATTGACCGCGTAGTAGTGATGCATATATGTGAATATGAGTGTGTGCAAGTATGTGTATGCGTGGCGTCTCGAAAACAAAGGAATGTAAACTGCTCAGTTAACAGTGTGGTATGAAAGAAGGCGAGACAAAGAAAGTGTTGAGACGCGTGTAAATGTGTATCGATGAATATCCTTGAAATCGATTGTCAAGTAAATTTATAACTATTTTAATATAAATTCTAAATGTAAACTTAGTGTTTCTTTACCATTATTTCGGCAATTAAGATCCAAAATTATCAACAGTCACATAGGCCTTTTTTCCGCGTAACTATTCGACTGAAGGACCGACGACACATTGCTGGGCCGCTGGGCCTATTGATGTTTCCACATCCTTTTGGCCTGTCCGCGTTTAGGTTTTCTCGCAACATTGTTTATGGTTTACCCGATATTTCTTAGGCAATTTATCCACGATACTACAATAATATTTTTTTTATTATTATTTAAGTTGTACTTTACAATTTGTCCAGTTTGGCATTTGGTAAATTTTTCTAATTTAATTGCTAAATAACATGTGGATGGCTACCCCCAGAGACCATCTTCGAGTTTGACTATTTTATTTCTTTAGTGAGATCAATGGGCTGTTTTCTTTTTAGTCTTCTTTTTATGTGAGTTTTGCTCGCTTCAACAGCCAGCTGGTTTGGATGTGTTGCTGTTCTTTCCTTGTATTTTTCTGGGTACCTGTCGATACTACGACAATGATCAGACATTCTAGGCCACAAGGTGAAAAGCGGGGAAATGCAACTCGATATAGCTCATCGTAATTCAACATAACGCGAGATAATTTAACGTTTACCTGCGAGAAATTTTTTCTGGAGGAAATTTGCTTTGAGACAAAGATAACGCATAACGATGTAAAATAGTTAATCATTCTAATTTATTAATTTTATTTTAGAAATAACGCAGGGAACTCCAATTTATTTTATATCAAGATTTAAGGTTTAAAACTTTAAACGGTCGTGCGCTCTTCGTTCACACACTAATGTTGAACACTCGGTCACCAACGCGCGTTTCTAGTATTTGAATCTCAGTCGTTCGCGATAAATAATCGTGCAAATTGTCCGTTTTCGCAACAGAATTTTAAATATTGACAGGCTGCACGTTTCCTTCGCGATAAATAATCGTGCAAATTGTCCATTTCGCAACAGAATTTTAAATATTGACAGGCTGCACGTTTCCTTCGCCATATTTCCTCGTAGTATACCTATCCCTCTTTCATCCCGAATTTCCATAGGTTTCAGTCGCATCGCGGAAAACACGCAAGCTCATCCGGGGGAAAGAAGAAAATTTATCTAGGGCCGATATAACCGTCTAATTTCTCAACCGCGCTCTTTTTTCAGATTTCATAATAAGAGTTACGATTTCAATATTCCGGGAATACGATTTTCACGGACTCGCGGCCAGATCCGCGCTAGCAGACGCTGTACAAAAAGATTTGAATTTATGGAAATCGCATCGAGAGCAAACGAGAGAAGAAAAAGAGAACAAAAACGAGCCGGAGGTTGCTGCCACCATCCTAGACGCTTCTGTATTTACGAGCATCGACGAGCGAATTCCCCGCGAATCGTTTCCAACCTCGGTTACAAATTCTCGATCCGTTAGAATCGTCGATTCTTAGGTGACGGTTTCGCGAAAATTCAAGAATTCAATGTCAGCTATCTTATCGTCTATCGGCGATTAATCTGCTAAAGCGAAGTAGACGTATAAACGAAGAAAGAATCGTTGGAAGACGAGACGGAGAAACGAGGCAGATAACCCTGGCCTTTGTGGAAAGAAACATGTTACAGAGAAAGAGAAAAGCGAAGAAAAGAGGGCAAGGTTTATCCCAACGGCAATATTTCTATTCCATCGGTGTCCTGTTAGAAGCTCGAGATTTTCACTCTCCCTTTTATTCCTGTTATTTCATATCACTCGCGCCCATCCACGTTTCTCTTTTCAACCTGAGATAGGACTGACATAATTTTCCGAGATAGGACCTTCTCCTGTCCCGAAGTCCCGCTTCCATCGTCCCCTGTCTTCCTCTCCAGAATCTGCCCTTCTTTCTCTACCATTCTCAACCTCACGGACCGTTCCAACCTCTTTTTTCTTTCCGCCCTCTTCCCCGACCATCCGTCCGCCACCCTCTTTCGCCTGGTGAAAGCAAAAGGGTCGCGTAAGTCACTCGATTCGAGGATCAACGTTCTTTCTTTCCATCTTTTATCTCCTTCTCTCCTTTTTGTTCGTTCGTTCTTCTTCCACATTTTTTTTATCTCTGCCTCCGTTCTCTTCTTCCTTTTCCTCCCTTTCATCCTTCCTTCCTTTCCACCTTTTCTTTCCTATTCGGTTGCCATCACGATGGCACGGGTCAGATGATGTACGCCTTTGCGAGTTCATTATATCGTATTTGATAATCGTCGTCGTCGTCGTCGTTGTCGTCGTCGATGAAACAGGCCTCGTTATTCCTTCATCGTGGCGCACTTTGTCATGGCCCGCGCGCAACGATTATTAAGAACGCGTTTATCGAGCCGGTGCGGTGGTTTCGTGGCTGTGCCATGATATGATAATCATCCGCGTTCTTTCACCTTTAACGACGTGGATCTGCGGTTGTTAATGGACCCTCGTATTGACTTGTTGATCGGGCTGTTGATATTGATCGTGTTTACCAGATGTCCGATCAAAGCCGACCTTATTTACTGCGAAGTGTTCTTGCGACGATTTAATTCGATGCGCCTTGTTTTAATGTTAAATGTTAACCCTTCGATGTGATTTTTCTCTATGTGGATCACTTGGAAGCCAGATTTATCAATCCTATTTTCTAAAAATCTCCATTAGTGTAATAATTAGAATTTACTGTTTGAAAAATGAAAGAATTAATCTGGATAGAATCGATCGGCTCAGTTTATGTATAATTTGTGATAAAACATTTTGAAATTCTTAATTTATGTGTTGTAATATCAGAAAAGAAAAATTATTTGAAAAATCTATTTTGTATTTTGTATTTCAGAGATATAATAGTTGGTTTGACTAACGAATACATAAGTAAATTACGAAGTAATTATCGTAGAAATACAAAATGGTATAATACTTAGAAAAATTTGAAGACATTATATTTTTATACAGGGTGGTTGGTAACTGGTGGTACAAGCGGAAAGGAAGAATATAGAATACAAATTTAAAAATTTAGAAATTTAAAAATTTAAAAATTTAAAAGTTTGAAATTTAAAAATTTAAAAATTTAAAAGTTTAAAAATTTAAAAATTTGAAATTTAAAAATTTTAAAATTTGAAATTTAAAAATTTAAAAATTTGAAAATTTAAAAATTTAAAAATTTAAAAATTTAAAAATTTTAAATTTTAAAATTTTAAAAATTAAGAAAATAACGTCAATCGAGACAACGATCTACAGCGAGATCCGTTATAACGAGACGTGATAAAGTGCACGCGTAC
>NT_176547.1:411847-450926 GCF_000188095.3 Bombus impatiens | reverse complement strand
TTTCGACTTTTATTCTATATTTTCGACTTCTTTTTTCGCGTAGAATCGCCCCCTTTCCGCTTGTACCGCCAGTTACCAACCACCCTGTATATATAATATAATATACGCAGCGTTTCTCTTAATAACTTTCTGCTGATTACAAGGTAGATTTTCTTGAAAATCTTGCAGAATGTTTCTTTTAGAAAGGATTTCCTCGAAACACCTATTGAAATTGGTGTTTTGGTAAATACTCAGTAAACATTAAAGCGAAACATTTTATGCTGATATTTTTAAAACATGTAGAAATTTTTTTTGTCGGTATTTTTTATCGGCTAATACCAGTTTTCTATTTAACTACGTTTGATGTCCAATTAAAAGCTGTATTTTACAGCAGTACATGATAAATGATTCTCTTCAAATTTCAAACCTATAATGTGTAACATAAAACCAGCACTTATTGACAAAGCCATGAACTTGCTCCATCGCCATCGATATTCAAAATTAACACGTTGTCTGCTATCGTAGTAACAGTGACCACGTTGGTGGTCACCGGTGGCCCACGTTATTAAATCATTTGGAATGATCTGAAATAAGATAAATTTTACGGAGCAAAGAATTTTCAACAAAGTGAATAATTTGAGTAACATTGTAAGTAAAAAAGTATACAACTGCGATATAATATTTTACAAAAGTTCAATGTTATGGTACGTTTCAATCCATTTCAAGATATATACTTATACAAAACAAATAAATAAATAAAATATATATAAACATACAATTATGCAATAGCAACTAACGTGTTAACAATCTAGTACGTACCATCGTAACATCAGCACCTGATCGTGTTTTCTGTGTATCGTGGCTGCAGCTAACGTTCATTAAATTAAAGAAACCTGTTTTGGTAATCAATCGGGAAAACAGGATACTAATTACCCACGGAAGAAGCAACCAAACAGCGATTAATTATCCCGGCGATTTAAATAATCGATGCACAAACAGCTACATGGTGAAATTACCTGATTCGTTACGCAATCGTTTAATTATCTCGATAAAAGCCGTTTTCGTAGCGCGAATTACATTGAAACAGGCGATCGCCAGGAACTTGGACAAGCGTTTCCATGAAATGAAAGCGAGCTTGTATACCGCAACGTAATTTCGCTAAATTTACGTTGCCAACTAACTTCCTGCCGTTCAAGAACCTATTGAATAATAAAACGTTTCTTTCTCCTTGTGAAACACACGCGAGAACCGGCTTTGTCGCTAGAATCGCAGATCGACGATGTCTGTAACAGACGAACAGGCACGTTTTCGACGTTAAGTCACCTCTCTTGGTTGCCATCGGTGACAATCGACAGTAAAATTCCACGGAGGAACTTCCTCGGCTGTGCATATGTTCTCGATCGAACTACGACAGAGGGAACTCCAGTGTCATTCCTACTTCCTTCGTTTTTCTGCATCTGTCGGATAGAGGTTGGTTGTGACATGGTTTGTTAGATGTCTACTGGTTAAGACATAATCTTTTGGAAATGCACGTACGTTGTGACTAGACGGTTCTTTCGTACAGCAGTTCTTCGTCATCGAGAATCTCTGTTTCCTTGTTCAATTTCTTCTAGTTTCTTTTGTGTTTCTCTTACAAATTTTCTGTATGCGCTTCTACAGAAATATTCAATGAACTTTGTTTACGTATGATCCTAAATAAAATATGTTTCAGTCGATCGATCGAAGGTAGTACGTATATCGACCGTGATAAATATTACGTAGGAAAAAATATGAAATATTGAGAATACTATACCGAATGAACCAAGTCCGAAACTCGGTAAAATGCTATACACGAAAGCTTATTATCAGGAACCTCGAAATAATCATAAATATTTATCTTGTTAACAGAAAGAGATTGACTTGTAACGTATATGACAATTTTTATTCGTAGTAATTTGCTAGATACAACTGTTAAAAAAGACATTTGCTGTACAACAGTTAAAAAAGACATCGACACACATCCACACATCCACACATTCTCCAACGAAGCGTTTCTTCATCAGATTCTACGATTCATCTTTGAAGTATCAAATCGTTGTACCGAAATGAAGATACTAACAAACGCTACGAAATTTAATATACTTGATCCTAATTAACTAATACCTAAACACTACAATATATATAATAACGTTCCAATAGCTTGTACAACCTTTGTATGTTTCCATTTCGACGCTGGAAACGCCGCAAGCACGTCGTGCAAATTCGCAGCGTCAGAGCAGTTAGATTTTAAAGTGTAATATTCAATTCCACCGTTGTAAATCCGCGACTTCGCCTTCTACTTTCGTCTTCCGCGTTCCACCTTTTCTTTCCCATCCTTCCTCGGACCTTAACTCTTGGTAAGAACCGAGCGAGCTGACTTTTATCGGAAAGTGATATCGCTTGAGCCGCAGGCAGCGCGTTTTGAGGAAGGAAAAAAGTAAGCCGCGTGGAGGGCGGAGGGATAGGGTCGGCTGAAAGTAGCTTAAAGAGAGTAGAAATACGCGGAACCGACGAAGCGCGATGTTACTTCGGACGAACGAGAGAAAAGAAGAAGGAAGAGTATAAAGAAAGTGGAAGAAGCAGAAGAAGAAAAAACAGGTAGGGGGGAGATGTTTGAAAAATACTTGATCGGTTTGGGACTACGCGGAGAACCTTTTAAAGCGAGGAAACCGATCGGCGTCACCCATCGGGACAGTTCCCCTTCTTGAAGAAGCCGGTGCTCGTCCTTGAGTCTTCGACGTCGCCTCCAACTCCTCCGTCTTCGTTGCTTCTATCCCATCCCTCTGGTTTCCGCTCGTATTTTCGAGCGTCGATCAGCCGTAGACCGTGGCGCTGAGTGAGACGCGATTGTGCTGCCCAGCCACTGAATTCACCGACATGGAAAAGCCATTCTTCCGTGAAAAGAACCGAACTCGTTCACGTGGCCGCGGACCTCCATAGCGTAATCCACCGTGTACCCGCATCCCAACACCAACACTTCGTGTGTTTCTTTGCCAGTGTCCGCACTTAGCGCTCCTCCTTTTTCTTTTTCTTTACTGCTGCAGCGAGGACGAGGCAACTTTCTCTTAAAGTTCGTCGATAATTGACAAGTACTAGAAGAAGGTTGTTCAGTTAAGTGCGTTCTGTAATTCGATTTGTATTTTTATTCTATCACTTTATGATATTCTTCCGTGCGTATATATTTTGGTACCAGCATTATGCCATTGTATCGAAGCCAAATGTTGAAATATAATATTTTTAAGAGAACGGGAAGCTTCCATACGAGACACACAGAAGGCAATCTGATCAACCGCGCTAAGAAGTTCGTAGGAAATGCGACTAGAGCTTAGAAACTAAATGATTAATACGAAAAGAGTGCGTCGGTTTTGCTATAGCCAATAACACCGTGGAAAGAACTTCTTCTTCTTGTACGTAGAGGTCGAATTTGCCGCTTAAACGTCTCCACGAACTAACAGTATTGTTAACGTTTTACTTCCGTAACAATCGATAAATAGAAACGCGCGAAGCAAGAATCGCATCGGTGCAACTTTCCTAATAAATTCACTGCACATTCCGGTACAATCGTCAGGAGCATCGAGCACCGAAGCTCGATGTGCTGCAGAAATTCCATCAGAATTTTACAACTCAGTGCGCAAGAATGCTTCGCGAATTAATTCCATTGTAGAATATAAAAGCTCAAAAAGATGGTCGATTTTTTACGCTGATTTTACTCCCTGTTGTCCACCATCAAAGATTCTTTTCTTCTTGCATCGATCTTCCTTCAAGGGCATCTTCTTCCGGTTAAGAACCGTAAGCATTCGCGAGTACATGCGCTCTTGGAAGTCGAAGGCCGTGCTCAAGTATCGAAACGGCAAAGACCGGCAAGCAATAAAGGCTTCTTTGCCTCACAGGCTATCTTCCGTTATTACAGAATGCTTTACGAACCCTCGAGACATTCTCATCTGCGGATTTCACAGAGTTCGAGGGCAAGGAACGTTGAAATGCGACGTCCACGTGGTTTCGTTCGTATCAATTACGCGAGCACGTGTGTGTTCCCATGAATCTCTATTGCTGGCGATTTGTCGAGTTAATGGATCGATATATTCTCCTAGTTCGCTGCCGTGTGATCGGTGTAGTTTCCTTTTAACGACCGTTTGATACAATGTCCGAATGTCGCGCGATTTGTTTCGTCATATCCCTTCGTACAGCGACAGAAGATTCTTCGGAAGCGTGCAACGTAATGAAATTTGGAGAAAATTCAAATTTCTCGAACAATTGGGATTTTTGATCTTCCGTCGTATTGTTACTCAAGATTTTGATAAAAGTCTCCTAATATACACGTGGATCATGCATTTACGCATAATCGTTATATAGTTACTGTAATACATATGCTTATATAATTCATTTCTTATGTACTTAATAATTTAACAATAAGATTTATTATACATTGGAACATTTCGGATATTATTTCACTTATACTAATAATATGTGGATGTGCATTCGTTTTGTTAGTTGTAAAATTACATGCTGTTGCATAGCTTCGTTCTGAATAGAGATTTCTATTTCGTAGTGAAAAGATTAATGCAATCCAGGATATTGAGGTGCTCTGCAGATAAGAACGCGCTACGAAACCTCTGCATTTAAAAACAGAAAAGCTACAGAAAAGCATCATTTAAAATGTTAATTTCTCCGGGGATGAATATGCTGAAATCGAAAGGATATAATAAAGAATAATAATTTTTTATTTCCCAAGAAAAACGATGAAAAGAAAGAGAATCAATCGTCGTTTCAAGAGGATGATAGACGTATTTATATTTAAAAAAAGAATTAAAGCTAGTTACAGTAAATAGTAACCAGAAGATAGTTCAAGATACAATCGATAGATTTAATCGATAGGTTTAAGATGTTTTTTTATTTTTATTCCTAGTTCATGTAAGAAAGTGCAATAAAGGTTTTTCGGCTGGGAACAGTGTGATAGATTTATCCAAAAAATAAAACAATAGCTAATACGATCCTACCTCTGAATACAGAAATAATAACAATATATATGTATATATAAATAGTGTATTCCCCATGAAATTAAATAAATTACGAGAACAACTACACTTTAATTTCCCATTATACATCGTACTCTGGTTCCTCTTTTTCCGTATCGATTGCAAGGTTGAATGCAAAGTTGGAATGTTTCGTTTATTCCTTTTGTCGCGTCTCAAAAGAAGCAAGTATTTCAGAGTTTACGAGTTTACCGAGAGCAGTGTATTCACTGGAGGTTATTTATCTTGTTCGGGATAGGTCTGAAGCTAAAAATCAACGGGATAAGGAATTCTACTTTCGAAGTGGAAGTTTAAAGCAACCCCCATAACCCGTATAATTAATTCAACTGGAGAAAACCGACAAACGAAACTCCATTGGTTGGAAAGGAATCCCACTGAAGAGAATGCACCCCAATAAACGCCTAATTGCGTGAAACTTTCGCATAATACACCCTCGACACTCAAGTTCTCTATTTAACGTTTCACGAGACTGTTTATCGTGTTTCACGCGATCCCTCGACGTATATTCGTGGCTTTTAATCAGCGAAAACAATAGTAACCTGTCGTGCAAATGGCCATCGGCTATTTTAAATATTACCAAGGACAAATAGACAGATTGTATTGTAGCGAACGAATCTGTTGATCCTCATACATAGACATTTGCTAGCAGCGAAGGAATATGCTAATTAGGCGTGAAACTAGCTGGAATTCGGAATTTCATCATGGAAATTCCTCCGCGTCGTTCTGTTGCGTGTTCCGCACTGTTACCAGCTTTGGAAGTCTTCGTTCGAGTAATTAAATAGCTTAATTCGATACGACAGTTCTAACTGTAATAAATTTGTCGAAATATTCCACTTCTTCGTTTACAAAATGATCCTGCGAATATAAAATTGTGATATAACAATAGTACATCGATAATTACGCGAAAATGATGATAATTAAATTTGTATCTATCATGTTCGCTATTTTTCATCCGTAACAGTTGTGACAGTGATGGGATTTTATCGAGAATCAATCGTGTCGAAATTATTTCATCGAAATGGTTGTATCAAAATCATTGTCAATTTTGTAAAAAGAAAAAAAGAAAACAAAAGCAGAAGGAAATGCCTAAAGAGCTGAAAGAACGTTCGCGGCTGCGTGTTTGAAATTATCGCGCGGAAGAAGAATAACAAAAATGACGCGTATGACTATCTTTCGGTAGAAAAAAAGAAGAAAAAAGAATAGAAAAAAAGAGAGTATATAGTGCGCATACAAGGCTAAATGACTGAGAAGAATGCATGCCTTGGTTAATTACTGAAAAGTCAGAACTAGAGTGGAATGTTGAAAATACAATGTTGAGCCAGACAGAGTTTTTAATTCTGTAGTATACAATGCTATTCTGTAGATTGAAATGTCTACTTTATTCCGTAATCCTATAGAGTAGGCTCGGTATACATCTGGTATATTATATTGTTTCTCATACATTTTCACTAAGTTTTAATCAACAGAGATCGTATCATTCGCTCGTTGTAAACACGACTCTGACACGCATACATTATGATAAATACGTATAGCGACTATGTAAAATGTTCTGTTTATTACAACATTTATTAAAACATCGTGTTTATTATAGCACTTACATGCTATGTACTTAGTAAGGTCACAAGTATATTAAATCTCGTATAATTTAATAGTACTCTCATATGACTAAAAAGAAATTTATACTACAAAAGCGAACTTTAAAATCCGATGGAAAAAATATTACTTATATTTTAATGATATTTTCCGCAGTTATCGTAGGCGCAAGTTCCACAAATAAGAACCTAATTACAACTCAAAGTTCCCATTGAAAATCTAACAAATATCTCATCTTCGCGATGGACCCATAATTTCCAACAGATAATCCGAGCGCGCTATTCGGTTTAACACATAAAACAACTGGGCAAGTGTTGCGCAAAAGGACGATGAGGGGTGCGGGGGTGAACGTTGGCAAGGGTTGCAGGAGGAAGACGTCGGCCAGACTCGTCGAGGCGTATACAAAATTCATAATCTCACGGCGTTATAATGTTTGCCAGGATAGTGGGCGGTATAGAAAGTCCCAGTATGCATAAAGTGCGGTGATGGGGCGGTATACGAGCAGACCAAGCGGTAGGACGGGTTGATGCTGGCTGTGGGAAGGGAAATATTATGACTCGAAGCAGCAGGAGGCTGTAATGGATAGCCATGAGCGGCACTCGGCCCACCGAGCTGCATTCCCACTTTATAAATCACCACCTGTACTTACCTACTGAAAAATCGGCCGAAATGGCCCCGGCTACGCCGCCGCGGGAATAATCGGGCCCGACTGGCGAATTTTTTCGCAACATCATCCTTTCTTCTTTCCGTTCCAGCCGGCGTTCTATCCGGAACGCGATAATGGCGTAACAGGGCGAAAGGGAAACTTTTGTTCAATGAGCTTTCTTTTGGTAATGGTTTTCGGCTGGCGGCGTTCCCTTGCGAGGGATTAGGGAAAATGAAGCAGCGACTTTTGGTATTTCATTCGGGAGTACGACGGCACTCGGTTATTTCTTACGGAACATAATCTAGTTACGAAATTATAAATGAAGAGATTCAACAAGATTTTGTTCTTTATTAGAAAATGTTGTGTCACGATGAGATTTATCTTTGGAAGCTACAGCTGTTTCAGAGATCATTTCCGGCAAGATTGGTTGTCAAGATATAGACAAGATAAAGGGAATTATTTCAAATTAATAGATTATAATTAATTCTACCAATTGTACATCTATTTAATTGTAATATATCGTTGGCAGATGTTAAGTAAACAATTTATACTTCATATTGTATGGATGTATCTGTTGATTCTGCGAAAGGATAGCGAGTGCCGTTTGTGATATGCAATTTGTTTACAAATTCATATATTCCGGTAATATTCATGTATCGCCACTACAAATTGACCCAAGTGGTCATTTACGAGCAGCAGTGTACCGCGGGTAGAAGAGAACCTTCATGGAAAATGAGGAAATAATACACATTACTTACCTCGAAAGTTTCAAAGTCTGGCGAGAGATGCGTTCAGAATTTAAATAGCCAAGGCGATGAAATTCATTATGCAAATAAAAAGTCCACTTGTTTAAATTTCATGTGGAGATGTTTCCTTTTATCTTTTCTTTCTTTCTTATTTTTTACGTAGAAGTTACATTCCTGGTGCGTTAGTGCTGTAAATCCAAACTCGGAAGTACATGCAAATGTAGGAAAGTTACACGCGCGCTTGCGTGATAAATCATTGTTAAAGTAGAGTATTTCCTTTTTTCTCCGGAGTCTCTATGCTCCTACATAAACAATCATAAATCATAGCCGTAAATGTAGTGACTAGTAAAAAGATGTCAGGTCATTACTTAAAAAGACACTTTGGCGATTTGTCATAATCGTTGAAAGACGGAGTGCCATTAATAACCGGTTGAAAATTTATTCATAAACCTCGCGTGTATGCTAACAGATGCTTAATCTTTATAACTAATTTCCAACGATAGTGAGCGATAACGCGGCCGAATAAACAGGAAATTCGCGGAGAAATTCGGATATAACTATAAGCCGTAGAACTGAACGTTCGGTTCGAGCGTTTTCAATGGCGTCTATCGCGCGGACCGATGCCGAAAACAAGCTTCCGGACGTAACTATTGGGAAATATTCCTTGGAGGAAAGCGATAGTGGCGCCGTGAAAAATACAAGCAGCGTGCACTTCAATCGCGCGTTCAGCCAGTTCAAGAAAATTTATGACTTGTTCGAGCACGCCAATAGAGTTCTACAACGAGGCAGTATATCAAACAGTTTGATAGGGTACATCAGTCTCGACGAGCACGCTCATGAGAGCCACCACCACTGATTCTTGATCGAACTTGTAGACGACCTGTTCCGAACTCATAGCTTTCCGGTCAACTGTCTACCGGGAATAGATGGATCGTCGTCAAACCACCTACCACTCTGGAATATAAATTCTGATCGTTGCCTTACCGTAGACACGCTTCGACCTAATACAATTCGATCGAAGTTATCCGTTTCTTTTTTTTTTTTTTTTTTTGTTTTTTATTTTCCTTTCGTGGCTCGTTCGTTCTTCAAACGATGTTTACGGGGACTTAGGGTGAGAGAAAAATCGACGTGATATGACGATTTGACGTTACGATTCGTTTCTCGGATTTCTCACGAATATCTTTCGATATATCGTCGCTTGATTTCGTCTCTGTTCTCGACGTGAATCCACGTTACGTCTCGTGATACGTTTTACACCACAGTTCTTAATATAAAAAAGAATATAGATTTACTTCGTTTTTATTATAAAATTGTATGGTAATTGGCTTTCATATGGAATCATGTGATAAATTAAAACGATTAATATCGTTTATATCGAAAAGTGTCTTTCTTTTACAGATGCATCTTTATAAAAACATGAGACCTAATCTGTCGAACGTTGTGATCTTTATTTTGTTAGAACAAAATGGGTCGTACGTAATTCAATAAAATAATATAAAACGGAAAGTGTTGCGCGTCTATTGTTTCCTTATAAAACGAAAGAAGCTTTTCGAACGACCTAATACATTGGTTACAGTTGCAAGTGCATTTCTTGTAAAAATTATTTAATCAACCGAAAAAGTTGTTCGAATAATTGCGAAGTATACAGTGTAGCAGTTTCTCTACTTCGATATGAGTAAAAATCAGAATGTCGAGTATAGTTTAGAGTCAACGCCTTTCGCGGAATATTTTATTCAAAATTCATGACCCTTTTTAATCGAGATTAAGTGGCAAACTGTGGAATGTGAAATTTTTCTGAGAACTGACAAGTTTCCCAACGCCACATAATTACAATATTTATTTCTTCGCAGAGAAGATATCGATGGGAACAAACGAAAGGAAAGCAAAAAGAAAAGGATATATAAATAACAACTAGACGATAATTAGAAAAAGAGGCCCAGTGAATAACAAATATGCTATCATAAAACTCAATTTAAATTTCTAATTCTTCTTTTTTCATATCATTATCAGACACTGTGATATTACCGTGATAATATTCTCGCGAATATTTTTTGTACTAGATACAAATACAAACACTCGTTATAACCAGTCATCTAATATAAAAATTTTACAAATCCTAAATATCTATATAGTGCAATATTTGCGACATTTGTAAACGATAAGCCTCACTTAATTTTACGAATGAAAATATTACTCTTGCACGTTACACGTTCAAATTTCGTGCCATAATTTTCGGTTCTCTTTTGGTTGATTCTATAATAGCAATTCTTCCGAAGCCTAATTTTCAGCTGAACCATAAGAATTTATCGTCGCCAGGGTATTTTGTTAAAAGCGAGTTTCGTAGGTGGTAAATGCGACGTGAAATGCGTTAACATGGAAGTTGGACTAATTCCTGGTGGCGAAACGTCGTTGAAGCGAGAAACGTCCAGCCGGAAGATTCAGGGACAATATAGAAAGAAACAGAAGGAACGTTATAGCAAGAATCGAATCGAGCACTTTTAACGGAGTCTCTACTCGTTCGAGTTCCCCTGTCCACTCGTAAATCTTTGAACAAAAGAGAGAAAAGACAGGATCTTCCGTCCACTGGAACCATTGCCATTATTCGAAAGAGCTTTTAAGGCAACCTGCCGTTTACATGATTAAGAATGTTCCTGCCTGGTCGCCTCTTACTTAGCGAGGACTTTCTTCCCCAGATTACGATGTTTAATCTCCTTTGCCGAAAGATAATTCCTCGCGTGTTACGTTCGCCACTTTGACTTGCGTGCGCTTAACGCTCCGCGATGACCCGTTTTGCTTTAATCAAGAGAAAACCACGCTTCTTGACCGAGAAATCTTTTCGTCCGATCTTTCTTCGTTTTTAAGAAGATTGAAGTTAAATCCACGCTTAATACGAAAAATCCGCTTATTGTGAATATAATTACAATTAAATTCAGTATGTTAGAGTAACGAAATCACAGTGCAAGAAGAAAGTGATGTTTTTATAAATTCAATCAAAGAAATGGAACCTAGGTAGAGATTTCTTTAATCTGCTAAATATTATAACGAGAAAGAGAGAGAGAGGGGGGGGAGAGAAGATTTAAATCTATTTTACATATTTATGTATTATAGAATATATGAATATAGTATGCAATATATACAACACTTTACATATTTTTTAACATTTTATGTACATTCAGTGAATTTTTACATCTTCAGGTTCTTCACGAATATATAAATATCTACTATCTAGCGATTACATCTTGAAATTAGTCGATTACCAAATTGTGTGTAAAGTTTCTATTTAACGTGGCACAAATTGTTGAAATTGTAATAAGAATAGCAGAAGTTAATTACTACCTATTTACCAGGATACGAATACTGTTATACCACTATGAATTTAGGAGAATTATAAATGAACAATTATATGTAGTATCGTGGAAAAAAAAGGCCTGTGGCGGCACTCGATAGCAAATACCATCACTCGACACTAACTAGTGTCGAACGACGGCAGCGCAGTGTGACAGTTGAGAAGCAGCAGTGTGAGTCGAGAAGTCAGAGAGTGTAAGTGGAGGAGCCGAAGAGTATGAATCGGGAAGTTGAGAGCCGAGTATGACAACAAGACGTACGACGATATTGTAATCAGTTTTTTGTATTGAGTATTGCTTGTTAAACTAAACTTAACTCCAAGTAAAACATCATTACTTGTCCTTACTCTAAGACCCATATATGATAAGTTACCACATACATCGTAAAGTCTTTCCTTTGCCATCTTACTTGAACGTTTCTTAAGTTTTATCGAGCACGTAATTCTATTGGAACTTACGTCACGTGTGAATTGAAAATTATGAAAAATTCGGCTAAAATTTGTATAGTCTACTGTTCGGTAATTCACGTGTTCTTATACACATTATACATAATAGAAATCCAATCGGAAGACACCGTGTTAAGTCATCAGTTTGTAAGGCGTGCCTCTCGTACCTAAAAAGTTTCTTAATAACTTCGCGAACTATTCGCTGAAAAACGAAACGAAAGTTCTGCAAGTAGATGAAGTTTTGTTGTTTAAAGTTAACAGTAACAGTAGCGCTATGTGCAAGCATTTCACGTACCGTAATACACCGCAACTTGTTATTCCATAATATGCCAACATGACTGTGCTAGCCTGATAGTTTACGAAAGTTATGTCTCGACAAAATTACCAGCGACCCGTCCATATGGTAATTAGGGGCGAATTGGCAGTGATTTCAAGGAAAGTAAAGGAAAAGTTGGGCTGGAACTTTGCGTGCGTGAAGCCTGTTATCTAATTATTCGATAAAGCATAGGTAGACTTATCTTGATACGATATAGTGATTGAACGGCGCCTTGGCGCGATAATTTGTCGAGCAACAAGAGAAGTTGAACGACTGGTTGCTGGTAGACGGACGAGGAATTGCTTGGTATTACCCTAAATTGCAGGGAAGTATAAATGCCCGCTCGTAAACGCGACGAAGTCGAGATTAAGCAATATATTGTGCGTGATTGAAGTCGCCTGTATGTTGGAGAATGTGAAACTCGAAAGTTCGAGATCGATCAATTTGCGTACGAAGCGCTGATTCTCTCGGAGAATGGCGATGCAGCAGGGATAGGTTGCATATTAGTTTCGAAATGAAATATTCGCTATTGAAACGGAATTAAATATAGAAGTAATAGTTACTTCGTCTCAGGATCAATGAATGTTACGATAGAATATTTGTACGAAGAGAATCGATAATTTAAGAAAGATACGATAAAAATTCTAGAAAATAAGAGAAAATATATCGTTGAGAAATATTTACGTTTTTTTAATATACGTTTCATAGAGAGTTACGTTATTTATGAAAGGGTACAAAGATCTGGAATTCTTATCGATAATTACAGAATGAACAGTATTGGAGAATCTTCTATATATGAATTTTGATCTGAACATTAATTAAGACCTGTTTACACCGACAAATAATCAAACTTTACTCGAAAGAAATATATGATTATATATCCACGTCATTCATCTAGAATGTGCAATAACGTACTCCATAATACTCAACTTTATAAATAGTCAAACAGAGTTACACGTATAAATGAAGAATTTCGTTATATCGAGTCTTGTAAATCGAGAAGTTTCACATATTGTAAATGTAAATAAAATTCTTGCGTTCCACTCGCTTTAGAACTTCATCTAATAAGAATCTGCCTTTCTCAAACAAAATCTCGTTCATTCTCTTTCTAAACATTTCCCCGATCCTATCAAATAAATCGAAACAGTCGAGAGACTGCGACGAAACCGTTCATTAAATCGTTTAATTGAATTATAACCAAGGAAAAAGCTTGTGGCAAACGAAAGGACAAGCCAGTGTCAGTTGATTTTCGAAGAAACGGATCAGCGGCTCGGATCTTCCTCTTCTTCTTCTTCCTCTTCTTCCTCTTCTTCGCCAGTTTTCTTCCAAGGAAAAAGCTTTCGAAAATTATTCAGCCGTTCGTCTTCGAGTTTCTCCTGGTGGCTTTCGAGGGTGGCGAGGATCACCCGGTATTAACATAAAGTAGATTCAATATCTGCGGGCAAGAACTTAATTTAAATCCTTGGAACGTCTTAAGGGATACAATATCGGATCCAACGGGCGACAAGACGTCTCGCGGATAGTCTTCGTGCGGCCGCCAGTCAGTAGACTTCTCGAACGATATTGAGCACGGATTTAAATCGAGTTTGCTCGTTAGGTCATTGTCCTCGGATTGGATTTGTCATGGAACCGACTCGCTGATTAGCCAGGGTGTCGGGTAAAAGAGATTGCGCCGTTAACCTTATGAATCTCTGGCTCTCTCTGGTGTCCTTCGACTCCCCTGACGAATCGATTATCGCAAACGCGATAGACATAGAATTGTGTGACGTGCTGAACGCGCGGCAGTTTATTCCCTTGACACTCGTTAAACGAAGTGGAGAAATGTTCGGAGAATTTTTAAGTCGTTTAGGATATTTACGATGAAATTATACATGGTGTATGCGTTTAACTACCTCGAAAAATATGCACAGTTGTGTTTGGACACACGGGAAAAGGAAAATGTTTCAGAGGAAAGTTGTATACAGGATGGTTGGTAACTGGTAGTACAAGCGGAAAGGGAGTGATTCTATAGAACTTCATCTAATAAGAATCTGCCTTTCTCAAACAAAATCTCGTTCATTCTCTTTCTAAACATTTCCCCGATCCTATCAAATAAATCGAAACAGTCGAGAGACTGCGACGAAACCGTTCATTAAATCGTTTAATTGAATTATAACCAAGGAAAAAGCTTGTGGCAAACGAAAGGACAAGCCAGTGTCAGTTGATTTTCGAAGAAACGGATCAGCGGCTCGGATCTTCCTCTTCTTCTTCTTCCTCTTCTTCCTCTTCTTCGCCAGTTTTCTTCCAAGGAAAAAGCTTTCGAAAATTATTCAGCCGTTCGTCTTCGAGTTTCTCCTGGTGGCTTTCGAGGGTGGCGAGGATCACCCGGTATTAACATAAAGTAGATTCAATATCTGCGGGCAAGAACTTAATTTAAATCCTTGGAACGTCTTAAGGGATACAATATCGGATCCAACGGGCGACAAGACGTCTCGCGGATAGTCTTCGTGCGGCCGCCAGTCAGTAGACTTCTCGAACGATATTGAGCACGGATTTAAATCGAGTTTGCTCGTTAGGTCATTGTCCTCGGATTGGATTTGTCATGGAACCGACTCGCTGATTAGCCAGGGTGTCGGGTAAAAGAGATTGCGCCGTTAACCTTATGAATCTCTGGCTCTCTCTGGTGTCCTTCGACTCCCCTGACGAATCGATTATCGCAAACGCGATAGACATAGAATTGTGTGACGTGCTGAACGCGCGGCAGTTTATTCCCTTGACACTCGTTAAACGAAGTGGAGAAATGTTCGGAGAATTTTTAAGTCGTTTAGGATATTTACGATGAAATTATACATGGTGTATGCGTTTAACTACCTCGAAAAATATGCACAGTTGTGTTTGGACACACGGGAAAAGGAAAATGTTTCAGAGGAAAGTTGTATACAGGATGGTTGGTAACTGGTAGTACAAGCGGAAAGGGAGTGATTCTATGCGGAAAAAGAAGTCGAAAATATAGAATAAAAATTTTTTTTTTAATTTTTCCATCGAGACAACGATCTACAGTGAGATTCGTTATAGCATACCGCACGCGTACCGAGCGAAAATTCAAAGTCGATTTTCTCGAAAACAAAGCTTCAAACGAAAAATTTTTATTCTATATTTTCGACTCCTTTTTTCGCGTAGAATCGCCCCCTTTCCGCTTGTACCACCAGTTACCAACCACCCTGTATATTTGTGGGAAATTTATTGATACAGGAATGTATGGAAATATTTGTTACAGTTTCAGATGTACATAAACAAACATATATTATTATGTTCTTTATCTTCGTACAAGCTCGAAAATGTCACAAGTTTTTCGAATGTATAGAAAAGTCGTAATCATATTTTGAAATAGAAATCTATATTTTATATCGGATATTTTTGTAATTGATATCGAAACGTTTACCTATCACCGTAGTTTTAGTTATATATTTTTTGGCTGTATATACAGGATGTTTAACTCTGGTTTCTGCTTTAACTCTGGTATGAAAGAGAATAAAACGAAAATGGAGAATAATAGCGCAGTATCTGATCGGACATTCTAAACATTTCAGAGTAGTACTTATACCGAAATTTGTAAATATTCCATAAATCAAGGGACTGTGGAATTCTGTAATACCTTGCAAAACATAATACCTGAGAAAACATATCTGTAATCTCTTCGTTCAAATTTCCGTAGCTCTAGTCATGTACGTGTACCTATATCCAGATGCGTACAACATCCTGACTTCCGATCCTCTCGCAAAAGCTATCGATCAGCTGCAACTCCGTATCCTGTCGCGCTCCACTTTGTCAAAAATCTACTCCACTCAATTAAACACAAACATCTGCTTTTCTAAATGCCAGTACTATGTTCTAAAAAAAATGATGAAAACGTCGTTTAACAGTTACGCGAGTTTCATCGTAAAATATATGGCGAAAAGTTTCTCTAATCGATAGATATCTATTACGTAAAATTGACCAAAGTTCTATCCATTTTTTTTTTTTTTTTTTCGGAATGCGGTAGCTTTGTAACATTTAGCGAGGTCCGAGATACGGAATTCGGCGCACGAAACACGGCGAATCAAAAGCCTGACGTATTGCCCGGCGAGACGAACGAATTTCGCTGCATGAAACGACCACTAATTTCCACTATCGCGTCGCATATTAAACCACTTCCCTAGAACTGTTTCTATTCGACGCAACGTATTGCGTTTTATTTAAACATTCCGCGTAATTTCTACGTACCGTTGAAATCCCAGGGAAATTTTCCACCGGGTTGAACACTATTTGGACACTATATTCACCGCTCGTGCTCGTACTTTCATGTTTAACGAGAAATCCTGTGTATACTCGTTTGCGAACACGCTTCGCGTGCTCGCGAACACACCGCCATAAACTCCATATCGACGCGATCGACGCCTGTGCGGACACCATAATAAAAGATAACGAATAAAGTTAATGGAAAACGCTGAAGCGAATCGCAGTAACCGAAACATAACGACATTGTCGATCGGTTCGGCGTCGTTCAGCTTGTAACGGCTATTATTCGAAATTTCCTCCATTTCGCTCTCTCTAACACCGATAATTTCAAGCTTCGCCGATCAAACCTTCAGCCGTGGCCTCCCTTTTCCTTCAACGATGTCGATTCAGCTGAATCCCCATCGGTTCCTAGATTACTTAAACGTAACGTGTTTTGTATCGAAAGTCACGCTGTCCCTTTGTAATCGCTAGCTGAAACGTTTGCTAGCTTGTGGCATGAATACCACATCGGTACAGACGTTCGTATTCGAAATCCCCGTTGTTAAGCACATCGTCGATTTATCGTCGTTTCACCATTTTTCTCTCAGATGGTTCGATTTAATTTAGTTATGCAATTAGATCGAATTTAATTTGGAGTCGGGTAAATTTCTTTGAAATAGACTCGCGCGGGTGACTTTGATTAAGAACAGAGAGAACAGTGGAAAATACAGTGCTTCGCTATTCTGTTTCTCTGAATGTTTCATCGACAGAGGCTATTAAATATGTAAATACTACATAAATGAAAAGTTTGGAATCGTTAAACGAATATAAATTCGGAGAATTTAGTAAAACCTGAGTAAATTCTTCGATCAAAAATCTGTCTATCAAAGTAAAGAAAATTAGCATTTTTATTCGTAGCATTAGCTTCAAATCTAACGTCTTCTAATAATAACATTGACAGGAAATTCTTCGATCAAAGATCTGTCTATCAAAGTAAAGAAAATTAGCATTTTTATTCATAGCATTGGCTTCAAATCTAAAATCTTCTAATAATAACATCGACAGGAAATTGTATATAGATACAATTAGAAGAATGATTGAAAATTTTCTACTGGTAATGCTTTCATGACGTGAAGGTAAAACATATATTCGAACTAATTCATGTAATTCATGTAATTAATTTTCATGGGATTTTTCAAAATAATATCGTTTCCCTTTCATTTCTGATTTCAATTAAATATATTGATTCCATCATTTATGACCAAACAATGGCCATCATCATCTACCAGCAATTACCATCCCAAAGTATATTCAGCAATATAAATAATATTAAATAAAGTCATATAACGAAATTATTTACTCGTCATTGTTTTGGAGGATGACAGACGTATTTATATGGAACAAACGTTACTTCCATTTGCAACATAAATAAAAATCAATGAAAAATGTACAATATAAACAGAAATCTTATAACATAAGCGCGACTGACTTAAAATTTTTATGATATCAAGTACAACGATACCGTTATTGCTATTGCTCTATTGACATTATGCTTCTTGCGACGATCACTGATTGTCCAACATCGTTAAACACTTCTCAACGTCGAAAATCGACATTGATCGTCGACGTTGCGGCGTGCTAGAAAGGTTTCAAGGCGCAAAAAGCTAATACAAAGAGAGGAGCAAACGAACGTCGACGCTAACGAAATCAAGAGACGAGCGAGAAAGAAAGGGACACGCGAGGGGTTCGTCGAATTTTACGAATTCCTGGTGGATAGGGTAGGTCGGTTGATTCGGTCGGAACGGTCTAGGACAAAGCAACGACCAAGGACGATTTGTAAGAACGCGACGAAAGAACGCGGACAAAAAGACGAGTTAAAATAAATTACAGGGCGAACAAACGATTAAGCACGTGTACGAAGGGAAAAAGAGGTGGAAAACAAAGAAAGAACAGAGACAAGATCAAACTTGCAAATGTTCGTCGAAGAAAAAGCTCGAAACTGACAATGTGTCTGACTCTCTGAAGTAGAAATTCTGAATATACTGGGATACTTGGAACTGGTAACAAATGAGCGAAAAAATTGGTCGTTCGACGTCGGTGGATAGGAGAGGAACGACGTTTGGAAACGAAGCGAGTACGAGGAAGAGAAGGACGGACAGAGACTGGGGGATGCAAGAAGCGTAAAAGCGGCGGTTCCAGGCGAATACCGATGTCGACGAGAGGCGCAACGCCGAAAAACGAGGTTCGCGGTCGAAAGAAAAATATGAAGGACGCGCGAAGAGGAAAAGGAGAAAAGGAATGACACGCGGCTGGAAAATTGGGAAGCGTGGAAGGAAGAAGGTTGAGGAAGGTTGAAAGAACAGGGTGGCTCGACAGGGGAGAAAAGGGGAATCGATGTGAGTGTGAGTGCATGGTGGGGAGGCTGGGCACCAATCAATAGACGCGCGGCGGCGCCCCACCTGTCAACGCTCCCTGAGATAAACACGGCCACCCAGATTGGTATTTAAAGGTGCTATTGTACTCGATACATACTTTTCACCTATTAGTTTCTAGAAAGTTTCAGCGAACGGCCATCTATAAACTCGTGAATCTGTCAAGATGGATATTCGTCGTTTCGAATTTACAGGGTTGGTAGATATTAAGAGGGTTGATCGTTGGCTCGATTGCTTTATCTTGGATTCGCCTGTGTTTGATTTAGGATAAGTCGAAGGTGAATATGATGTGGGAAATGTTATTATACGAGGGATGAATAGAAGAGGAGTTGAAGGGGTTACTTTAGGGTATGGTTACTTTAAGGAGGATTGAAAGGGTAAAGTTGGAGAGGGTGAATTCGGGCTTAAGTTAAGCGCACTGGAAACCTTCGGTCTTAACCTCTGTGATTCGAATTTTTAATTCTTTGTATTTTTATGCTTGCAGCTTGCAATTCTGATTTGAACCGGTTTTACGGCAACGTACACTGCTTCTAAAATATCTCACGATATCTCTTACTTTTAATAGAACATTAATTTTTTACGTGAACTTTGAATTACATGGATTTTTCAATAAACTTGTTAATATACATTAACTAGATTCTTTGTCATACAGAGTTTCAGGTTAAAACATATTTCTTTATACATTTTAACGATCACTTAACATTCTCCATTTTTGAAGCTTATATATAACAATAACGAGCCTAAAATTTTTGAGTGGCTGTGTGTATGGAAGAGGAAATCAATTTTTATGGTTATTCGAGATACTAATATTTATCATATTTTCTTCTATTGTTCTTGGATTTCATGAGAGAAATTGGCAAATCCGATATGTTATCGCGTATCAATCATACATGAACAAATTTAGAATGAAAAGCAATAAAGGTTTTGATTTCATTTTCAATATTAAAGTGTAATCCACTGCAAGTCTCTTATAACCAGTGGATACATGTAACATAATTTTTGATATTTGTGATAGTTTAAAAAACAAACGATGAAAAATATTGGATGAACTCTGTATACTATTATTTGACGACAGTGATCGACCGAAAGTTGTCACAGCTTCGCACATTGACAAAATCTGAAACACATTAGATCATGAATGGTTGATTGCCTGTGCGCAACTTTATGGTCGCAGTTCATCAAACTTTTGGCAATTACACTATTAAAATCTTGTTTCACGAACAAGCACCAACGTCTTAAGATATTAAACAATGTTTACGCCTCTGCTTGTATAAATTTCATCGTTCGCATACATGTGTGTTACTATCTACTCGCAAAACTTTCTACTTTCTAACTTTGTAATCTATCACTCTTTTTTCATTAATCTTTCAGTAATCTTTAACCATAAATAAATAGTTATTAACTATTTGATATCGTATTACGAACAATGAATCTGTTGATGGGTATAGGAGTCATAATATACAGATAAAATTGCCATACAAAAACTCCAAGCATTGAATTACGATTAAATTAAGTAAAAATAAAATGACTATGCGTAAATACTTGTTATTATATAAAAATAATCTGATTAAAAAAGTAAAATGTTGATAAGAAAATTTGTTATTGAAAGATACTCTAATTAAAGTATAATTGAGGAACGATAATGAAAGAAAATGCTTTGTTCGATTATTAAAACACTTAAAAGATTGAAATCCTGTGATAAATATTTCTCGAAGTATGTTTTTCCAATTTTGTACAGAAACGAATCGAAAAGGAAATTGCATGTAACGTACCAGTTGATAAAATAAGGGAAACTTAATAAAAAAATGAAATTGTCACTGACGCCGGATACTGAAAAATAATTTAATTAATTAAAAATGATACCGCGTAAAAATGTTAGTCATTGGAAAAGAAGCAATTTAAAATATAATTTAGGAACAGCAATAAGCATAACGCTTTTTATTTATTGTAGTTACTATAAAAATTAAGAAGATAGATGCTGTAATAAATATTTCTTGAAATCATGTCTCTAGTTTTCTCTCTCTTAATATAAAATTAAGTCTTTAATTTTCTAGAGAACCTAATTTTAACAAAATTGCAAGAATATTGTACAATACATACAAATGATAGAGATGCATTCGCGTTATCTTTCGATCGGCTACGTTTGGTAACCTCCGGCTGAATAATAATCTCGTTTCTTCTGATATGGTTTTACGAAGTTCCCCGAAGCGGCGTATCTGAAAAGGCAGAAACAGCGGTGCTCCGATAAGAGAACAGAGAGAAGCGTGTCGCATTGATATCGCAAGTAGAAAAGACGGACGAGCAAGCAAGAAGTTCTTTCATTCTGTTCGCCTGCGTACCTTCGCACAAAGAAAGTAAGGAACGCTTTCTTCGCAAGCTTGTTCTTACGATTTACACATTGCCACGAAATATTCAAGTTCTTTCGCCGCTAGGAACAAAAACAACGCGGAGATTGTTGCGAACACCTGTTGAAAGTATAATCGACCTTGTTTCTACGTCGATTTGAAACAATTTGCTACGCTAGATTTTAGAAAAATCGATATGTTGTTGCTTTTTTCGTGTCATCTCGCTCGACTGCTCAATTAGAACACCACATAATGCTTGTTTAGTTTGAGAACAGGAGTTCCAGTAACCTTCGATGTACCGGACTGAAAATAACGTTTCTGCAAGAGTTGAAAAGCTTGACCCTGATTGCTGCGATAATTAGTTCAGAAAATTTGAAGATGATTTTTTTTAAAGAAATATTGAAAAATAAGAGCAGAATTCTGGAAGAAATTATCACATTTCTATTTGAAGATTTTTATTTTTATTTAATGTTAATATCGTATTTAAAATATATGAAATATGAAATATTAAAAAAAAAAAAAAAGAAAAGAAATGCTTTACTCCCATAGAAAGACCAAGCCATGTAGGATGAAATGAATCAGTCATTTATAAGTTTAGTTTTCAGGGGGGAAGATCAGATAGCATAAGATAGGCAGCAGAGATAACTCGCTGAATGTTCGAATATGCCAATTTATCATAAAGCCATAAATTACCAAAGTCATAGCTACCCTGACCTTCTCAAACTCCAGACATATGTACATAGGTGCAAACGTCTCGACATCCGCTTCTCTCCTAAAATTTATCGATCAGATACGTCTGTACATCACGTGGGCTCTCGTCTCGTCAAGAAGCATCCGCTATACTAAATACCGTGTTGTAAAGAAGTATCGAAGCATCGTCTAACGTTTATGAAAATTTCGTCACGATATACGAAAAGTAAGCAGAAAAATTAATTTTAGAACAAACGTATGTGCAAAACAGCATTTTTATTAAATATATTCAAGTATTTTGAAAATTTGAAAATTCTGATAATACACTAATCGTAATAAGAAATGAGATTCGAGTGATTCAAGCTCTTAGTTTACAGTGCACCATGTACACCGACACAAGCATCAAGATACCTATTTTCTGCATTTATTGGAAGAATCAAATAAATTTTATCTTAATTGGTATCTTGTACCGTGAGACACGTATAAAATAATTAAAAAATTATTTATCATGATGAAATAAATAGTGAAAGATAAAAGCATTCGATTAACGTCAGTAAGTGCTCTACCACGTATGCAACGCAGCTCCTTAATTTTTGTGCTACTATTGTAAATAGAAACTTCAAACGAAATAAATAAAGATATTTGTAAGGTATACGAGAAACGAATAGAATTTTCGAATATTCGGTGCTTCGAGTATTCCCTGGGCGTAGAACAGCATTTGTTGGCTGATTTAATGGAGCTCGTGAGTTTCGTTTCACGGTGATACGCGATTCTTTAAGGATTCGCCGGATTTGCAACGACAAGAAGAAATTGCGTAAAGTAGAAATAGCGTTGGTAGCGGAGGCGCGCCGCGGTGCGAAAGAAACGCGAGAAAGGCGAAATAAGAAAAATCCGTGAAACGATATTACGTAAGGTTACGGTGTGCACGATGGCGTAGGGAGAGAGCATGCGAGAAGTTCTCTCATTTCGCGATGGAGAGGAGAAGCACTCGGAAAAAAGTCAAATTTAGCGTGGCGACTTTGAAAGTCGTAAAGAAAATCATTCCGATGTAACGTCTCGTTGCTTATGTTTGTTCGCCAAGCTGGGAAAAACACACACGCTGCGTTTCTTTGGTTTGGCCAAATTTTTCCAAACTCTTTTTCTCTGTCTAAAAGTTGGAAAGAATATTTTGCCGGGCTGTATGGAGCCGCCTTTGATGAACATAACGTTCGTTTAACCGTACACGGTATCGAAAAAATAAGAGAGCAGAAAAAATACTAGGGGAACGTGCGCCGAACTTGTTTAACTTTTGTTTACCGAAAAATCAATGCCTGTCGTGACAAATCGCTTGGAAGCTCGATGTTTGCCAACTGAAACGACCGGATATCATCGACCCACGATAATCGGGACGCGATGCTCGTTGTGAAATCTACATTTTTTATCTTTTAGGCAAACTATAGCGTTTTAAATTGTTCCAAGAAATTGGAAAATAAAGATAGACGAGAGAGTTGGGTAAGATAGAGTTCCTTCAGTCAGCAGGATATTTGAGCCAAGTTAAAGGTAGTTCGATTGTGAACAATTTTTGTGCGATTTACGTTTGAAAATAAACTATTCGGCTTGTTATTAGTGTCGCGATATAAAGAGTGAAATATATCGAGTATATACGTCGACAGCGTGATAGCTATAATTTTTTACGAGCGTATAACTTCTACTCATCGAAAAGTAAAAAGTTGATGCTATTAACGTTAGTATTCTCAGTTACAATTATCACGATTCAGTGGCGTGTGTATATTACTTTACCTTTTTTTTTTTATTTTATTAATTCTGGCATACTTTCTCGTTGACTCAAATAACGCTACACATACAGGCTTATTCGTATCATTCTCACGTTTTTGATATTATTCTTTCTAAACTTAAGATCAATGGCGTCTCATAACATACAACAAGTTTGATTATTCCGTGGAAAGTTCAAGACTGAATTTTAAAATATCGAAGCTTGGATCACTCGAATATATTTGCTTCACCATGCCCCTACATAAGTGAAATCATTAAACTTATCTATTATCTTATTAAGAGATATTGTAATCAGTGATCGAAGGGAATATCGATTGTATAGATAGTTTAGGGTAAACCGTTGGACAGGCGGTAGCATTAATATCGGTACGTATTACCGACTATTAACGGCGAATGGATCGACGTAATTACACGAGGGTCGTGGACCAGCAGTGGCTGAACAGACGTTGGCTCCTACCACTGTACCATATGTTAGCCACTAGCAAACGAAATTCTATGCTATCATATATCCAATACAGGTTACCACTGTCGGATTATTATACCGTATTTCATCAATAAACTGGATAATCAAATTTTCTGCGAACCTGTGAAAGGTGATACCGCACCTTTTCTAAACATTTTCACTTTATTCATAGACGCGAAATTAAGGGTAGTTTTTTAGTGGAATACTTTGTCACATTACTTTTTACTAAATGTAAATTTATTTATAACATCGTTGTTGGATATGTATATTTGAATATTAATAACGATTCATATAAGAAAATTAACGATGATAATTAATCGTATAGATTTGGGTTTTGTTAGCAGGATTTAATAAAAATCTTTCTTCGAGAAGCGAATAAAAAATATGCATTGGAAATCCTACAATTCTTCGTTATATCGTTATTTTCCCCTATAAATTCTCAGTTCAGCTTATCAAACGCGTATGTATTGATTAATCTATAGAAATTCTCGAACTGTTGAAATATTAGGTTGTCCGAAAAGTTTCTTTCGTTTTCTAAGGAAATAATAGACGATGAATGTTTTTTGTTTTATATTAGTTTATTGAATTATGCACGAACATAATAATAGAAATATAACGAAGTGAAGCATACCTAATTCAATAAAATGATATAAAACAGAAATTATTGTTCATCCATTATCACTTTACGAAACGAAAGAAACTTTTCGGACAACCTGACAATACTTAGAATACGATATAATCCTATAAAACAAGTCGTTAAGTGACAACATGTAGAGAAATTTTATTTACAAATTTTATTACAATTTTATTAAAATACGCCACACTTAATGTTGCGATGTGTGTATATGATACGTGTGTTATATTCTTAAGAAATTTGTTTTGTACTTTTTTAAATGGTTACAGAGCAACGTCAAGTGCGTGCGTGCATTCTTTTATGAATATTAATATATTTACATCGATCGTATCGTTAGTTGATAAAGTAACTAAAGTAATCGATATATATGTTTTCTAATTGCAGGTGCAATCTTCGAGCAAGGCACCGACGAAGTTCAGTCAGCCTTTAAATTTGCGATGTTCAACCATAACCAGAATACCACGACTCGGAAGTTTGAGTTGCAAGCTTTCGTAGACGTAATTAATACCGCAGATGCTTACAAACTGTCTCGTCTTAGTAAGTATGAACTTCATATATCGGTCAAATTGATGGATAATGTTTGTCGATAATTTAGTATTTAAGAGTCAGACTCATCGAAGGCTTTTTTTTTATCCACCAACAAAATAGAGAAACAACCATATTCGTATATTCTTCGTATAAAAATCAATTACTTTTGACAAAAGGAAACAATCAGAAAATTATAGTCTGGTGAAATACGTTCATCAACGATGTTGCATTTATTTGTACGCAAAAATCGAAAACTACTCTACCTTTCTGCTATAAAGAATGTACACCACAGAGAAGAAAACGAGACTTTTAACCAGAACTAAGTTAGTAGTGGCTTTGAAGTACAGAATTATGCATATTTGTCCGAACATTAAATATATAATACTTCGTTGCTTGTTAGAAAAATTCTACCATCATCGGACATATATCTCTAATAGAAAACTTGGTTTCTAAACTTTATAATTCGATTGATAGCTAAAGAACGGGAAAGTAACAGAAACTTATATACGATGACCAAACTAGAATTATGTTGCTGCGAATCGCGTAACTTCTCTTTCCTTTTCAAACAAGAATTATTATCTAACTTCTTTAGAAACTGCCTTTGAGTTCGGAGAAAGACTGTTCGATAGATCTTAATAACACAATTTCCAACAAAATCGTAGTAAAACACCAAAAACTCGTACGTTTTACTGGCAAACATTTATTTGGCTATAACAGGCCGAGTATCGAAAAGTAGAGCACGTTGTGGAATATCAGGAATCGATGTCATTTTGTTCGCGATATCTCTGGCGTATCAGAAACGTCGAATGATCAACACAATACTCAGACTCGTACGTGCCGGAAACGCGGCATCACGCTTGCTATTGAATTCGGCGCTGGTGGAAATCGTTGGTAGTGTGTGGTCCACGAAGTAACGTTTCGATGTCACGGCGGAGATACTAATCTCGTTCCTTCATCGAGACATCCCTATTTCTCGTCTTTGGAAGTCATGCACGTACGACACGGGGTTACATGTCCTTTCTTATCGCGTCGATCGTGAACAGGAAGCTTCCACGTGGATATTACATCCCTGATGCTTCTGATAACACGCATCGATACGCCACACAACAGATTGGCGCGTGAGGCGAAAGATATTCCGTATAGCGTTGTATCATTTTTTCAAATACTTAATTACAGTTTTCCAATACTCTACAACTTTTATATAAAGTAATTACTTTTAATTAGATGGATGGAGTTTCATTGGTTGATCGAATGTTAAAAGGAAACCGTAAATAATTTGATTAACCGGTAGAGCAAATCGCTTTGCAATTAATTGTGGGATATGACTTTTGCGAAATTAACAAATTGATTGCTTTTAAGGAAAATGAATTTTGAGAGACATAGTAATTATATTTTTCAATGTAAAAAATTAATTTCTTTTTTCCTAGTTTATCCTCACGCATGATTGCCACGTAAAGATTTGTTAAACGGTTTAAATAGTCCATTGATCACTTTATTAACGCGTAATTGCTATATGTATACAATATTGCATACATGAATTCGCAATCAGATAAAAATTCGTTACAGAGATTTTCTATACCGAGAAATCAAATCGCAGATTGTGATTAATCAATGTCAATCTCACCCTTGGCTTCGTTAATTAACAGATTAATTAATTCTAATTATTATTATCCTATCACATAACTATCTTCATAATTTTAATTGAGCTATTTATATTTTCTGTTGATTGACTCGTAGTAATGTGATTAATAAGATCAGTAATCTGCGATAAATTCAGCCATTAAAAACAATAGACACTCTAAAATCGATAAAGGAGATTGAAACTAACTAGCAATCATCTTTCGGTTATGATAAAATGGTAGGGGCAGCCGATATCCAAGCTGAGCGTCCTAGTGCGAAATTGATTTGGAGCGTGGCGACGTCGTCGTCCCCGCCGATTCTACACAGACTCATTGTCCACTTTGTCCTGGAACGTGTAGATTTGAAACGCGAACGAGCTGGCCGGCCATCCGCAGGATCGTTTGATGCTCTCTAACCCGGGGGTGTCGGCCAATCGAGCCGCGTTGGAATTGCCTTTGAAGCTGATCGGCTTCGTTCTAAACCGTAAACGAATGGCCACCTGGGTACCAAAGATATCGGTGTCTTGTCATCGATGAAACCCTTATAAGTGTGTCCCTATAACGGCAAAGGAACAGTAGCGTTCCAATTGTAACGTTAACGGCTTTTCATAATTCGCTTTCACCAAATTTCAATTACGTCCCTAATAGATCTGTTTGCAACGTACCGGTGTAACCATTATGGTATGCTTGTAGGTAGGTTGTAGCATATGAAATGTCCGTTTGAATGGTTCAGCTTTCCATTTAGATTATAATTAGTGGTACATTGTTTATCTGCGGTATGGTTTACATAAACGTGCAATGTCGATTTGTGCTTTATGTTTTGTCAATCGTTTGTTTAAAATAGAGTTGAGAGTTCTTCGGTATACTTTTCGCAATGAATTTGCATTTCCTACTCTTCTCTCCTGCGTTTTCTTATGACTTTAATTTAATTAAACTCTTTGTCAGTCATACTAAATTTGTAAATTTCAGTCATACATTTATTTGGAAAATAGTAAATTTTGAAATGAAAAACAAGGGTAAGCTTGAGAAGGTTTGTATATCTAAATCAGATTGCGAACATTGTATCTCATAGTAAAAGCGTGACAATTTTATTAGTGTTCATTTAGTGCTTTGATTGATAAATTTCATGTTTATACGTAGTATATTGTATATTTTAATGAACAGCAAAAACATATCCTTGTTTTAATTGAAGAATATATTCCATACTTAACATCATATACTCACTTATTATCTCTCTCTTTCTATATATATATACATGTGTATAATAACAGATATGTTTGTACTGCGTGGTGGATAGTTTTATTACCTTTCTCGAAAGTGTTTTAGTAATTTATTGTTTTAATCGCATAATACAGTGTAGCGAAAGATAAGTACGTAGTCGTATGGTTCTCTGAGGGTAGGTGGATATTAAAACGAAATAGTTTTATGTACTTCGGTTGCTACTACTCTCGCGAGTTAAATTGCTTCCATTTTATTTCTAGCATCATAGAAACTGTTGGTACTCTAATATTATGCATATATGAATCGTGTAACTCGTATATCAAAAGTATACAAACAAGATTGCTTTGCATTATGAGATATAATGTATGCGAGTATTAAAATACTGGAAACCTACGTATCTCATAAATTGTTATCGTAAGTGAAACTGTTAATGGTTTTAGAAGCAAATGTCGTTCGATCTATTGGATAAAAATTTGTTGCGAATTACCGATAATAAAAACGCATATTTTCTCACGTTTTTGTACAACGAAGACAATTTACTAAACTTCAAATTAATTTTACCAAAAAGAAACGTATATTGTTTAGTCAGGTGACAATCTGTTACGCTATAATGTTGCACATACACAACATGGACCGTAATAAGATTTAAATTCGTACCATTCGAACAAAAGAAGAAAATATTTCATACAACGAACTCTATTAGATCGATTCGTCAAATAATAATTTACATTCTTCTTCTACTTCGCTTTACGTCTATTTTTCTCAAATATGTTGTTCCTTCGTTATCCTACATATGCAAATTCCGTCTCTCCTATCTCAGTTTCACGATCATCCTACTTTTCGTCATCCACTAGCATTTCTGTCAAATTTGATAAAATATTCGAGGCACAGGGGCAGCATATCGGAACAGAGATTCGGTAATAGAATTCGTGGACAGTTAGCGGTGGTTTGGCCCCGAAGTAGCGAATATTTGGGCCAAGTCCAAGGGTCAGGCCGACCGTGCACCGCGTTACGGTACTTAGGGAAGCTCTGCTAATTGTATTAATGCTAGTTGGTTCGCCCGGATCAAGACCCCGTTGTTATAATCCCACGGTAAGCCATGTTGCTCTCCTGCCATATCTATCGTCGAGATGCGATCCATTTAAATGTTTGCATTCGCTGAATCATCGCTCGAACGATTTCCTTGGGGTCGACCAATGTGGGCAGTTCTGAGTTCGAAAGTCTCGAAAGAATTGTTATATTTATTGAAAATCGAGAAAAGATGAGATAATTACTGAAGGATATTATGTTACATTTATATTACATTTACAAGCTAGTAAAAAATATTTTGTTACATTGCGTAGCGTGTTTGAATAGGACAAGTATGGATAACTATATTAGTAAACACGTGCAGTTCAAAGTTTGTAATTTATAGGAAATATTAAAATATTAAAATTATCAAGGTATGACAGATTTCATGTGTTTTTATTTTACAGTTACTTGAATCATTCGATTGCTTTTGGTATAATTAATCTTTGATTTCAATTTCCTTATCTTCCTATTTTTCATTTCATCGTTAAAGTCTGCGGTGAATTTTACAGTTCATCTGGATATTCGTTAATTGGAATATTTTTAATTGTAAAGAACTGCAATAGGCAAACATTAATTACTAATCGGTAATGGTATTTAAGGTAATACCTTTCATTCAAGGTAAACGCAGAGACCAATTTGCTTTAATCCTATGTGTTACACGTAAAGTAGTAGTTTGTAAATGAAGCAATTTTCGCAATTTTAATTACTTTTATTAAATCTCTCGGGTAATCGTTGAGAGTTAGTTCAATTTTGCGCGATGCTGAATCTTATGCGTCAGACATGTTCAAAGTTTGATTACTAAAGATATAGCCACGAAAAATTTTAGATTGAAAGAGACGAACTTAAGTGAAGATTTCATTTAGTTAACGTAACACGAGCTAACAGCGTTCGATATTTCTCTTTCGAACGTTTCAACATTGCACGAAGATAGAAACGAGTTGTCATTTTTTTATAATTCAAACGTCGTATTTTCCAATTGAGAACTTTACATTTTTGGAAACACCAATTCTTTGACCAGTATATCAACAGGATAAAACAAATATCTGTTTCTCATCGTTTTCATGTAATACCAGGGTGACATTACATGTTGTCGTCACGTTTCCTAGGGATTTGCATGTAATGTACTAAGAAAACAACAAACTTGTGTGTTGTTCTAAATAGCTTTTGAAATACAATTCCATCGCAATTTCGAGAAATATAAATGATAAATGAACGACTGCACGAAACAATTCCACGAGTTAAAATTGCATATACAAATTATTATATCGTGTAATTTTGAATGATTATAAATTACCATCTTAAATTACGTACTGTCTATGCATTACTTTCTACATTTTCACCGGAAATTCTCATCGAATCCTGTAAACAATTTTAAAGAAGAAACCACAGAGAGAAAATAGTCGGTGCGTTTTATTGCTTATAAGCAGACTGCGAATGTTCATGAAAATTTATAGTTTTATAAATATATCTAGAGAAATGGAATTAAAATGAAAACTTATTATCTCACTCTGTAAATAACGAAAATTTTATTTTGGATATTTCCTATATTTCTGCACGCTGTATCCACTATATACATTTCCGTGTCTCTAAATTTCTTGTAAATGCATAAACTTCCGGAGTTGTAATTAATTCTAAAGCCAGTTCGACTCGTACTTTTCCTCCGGTGAATACTACTTTATCTCTTTCGGTGGCGCACGTACGTTATAAAGCAAATTTCCCCGCGGCACAGTGGCATGGGAAAAAATTATGCTGAACGGAAGACAACGGCTGGACATAAGTCCTCATTTCCGTTACTCGCGTCTCGTCCAACAAAACGTATTACGATAATGCGTTTTCCGTTATTGCGTGATCCCACGAACAGCATTTTGCATTGTACAAATTCGTCTGAAGAATACCGATTTTCGTGAAAGATTGAACGCGTTAGTATTGAATATTTAATATGGATAAATATCGTTGAAGTGTGTGAATCTGCCTAATTCTAAAAAAAAATTTTCTTTCGAAGCATAAATCAACCCATTGTTTCTTCATCCGCAACCTAGTATTTTATAATAAATTAAAGTTTTCTCGATGAACGTAATTCTTTATTCCTCAAGTCTGTAATTTCGTTACTTTTATCGGAACTTGTTTAAAATTGTATATCACGAAGCTACTGCGGTAATTTTCAAATTGCGAAGGTACATTTAACGAAAGATAGTTTACGAAGGCTACTATTTCAAGGCTACTATTCTCAGGTAAACGAGAAACGAAATTTTGCCACATGATTTGAGGAAATATTGTCGTTTTTATGAAACTGTCTCTGTTCAAATAATTTTCGATCGTAGATTTCCGTAGAATTCCAGTAAACGAAAGTAATGCCAGATAAAAATACATTTGCTCGACGGTCATTGATTCCTTATTTCGTAGACGCGATCGTGGTTTCAGTACATGACTTTCTATAGAACTGTTGTGCGTATCTATTAGTCTCCTCAACTATTGCTGCGTTATTATTTAAAAAAAAAAAAAAGAGGTGTATCGATAACCGTACAAAATTCTCTTTGTACGCCTGAATTTCCAGAAAATAGGATTTTCGTCCCTTTGTACGAGAAATCAATTGAAACGCATTCCCATTTTTCTGACAGGTGACAATGGCTTATCATTCTGCTCAAATTCAATATAATACAAATATGAAAGTTTCGTTCTATGCGTAATCAATATTCTTTCGCATTATTTTCCACAAAAGTTTGATATAATATATTGCTGTCAATACCTTTTATATCGCATAGCAACTCGCTGCGTGATAAAAATCTTGGTGGTTCTCGTAACGCCATTTAGGTAGAAATAATAAACTACCATTTATGTTCTATTTTCTATAACAAAATTATCAGTAACACGTTGCATTGTCTGATAAATATGATTTACTGATCTTACATAAGGATACATACGATTCATGTAATATACCGCGAAAAAAGATAAAACGAAAAAGGCCAATGTAACTTAGAAAACGTACGCTTGAACGTCGGATCACTGCGCTACAACCAACATGGTTGCTCTGACGTACGCGTGTCCGTCAACCCGGCTTGAAGGGTTAACCACTTTTGATTTATCTGCAGGAGTCGTGAATAAATTCAGGAAGGTTAAAATTATTTCATCAACAGAGTTTTAAAAACTATTAGGTCTATTAGAATTTTTCTATTTTTCCTTTTTGCCTTTCTAGTTTTCCGAGGAAGTTCCCAAAGATAAAGTCATTACAAGCAAGTAACAAATATTACTTGAAAAACTATTTCACCTTTTACATACTCGTTCAAACATTAGAGGATTATGTACAACAAAATATACGTAATAAACGCTATTGATAAATCGGTACAGAAGCACTAGAAAGATGTCAAGGAATCATAGACAATCAGAATAATCATATTACGGAACAATAGAACACAATGGTTTCTTTCCATTTTCACTGGTAACTTTATCAACGTACGATAATTGAATTGCATATATAAATGCACGGTCAGACAAGATTGCACGAAGAAATATGTTTCACGTGCAAAATCCACTTTCACCAACAATTTCACTAAACTGGCTATTAATTATTCTTCATATTCTTAATTATCAAATTCTGCACATATCCACATATAACTAAAAAATAATAATTATTTATTATTACTATATATACATACATTATATTGAAAACTATAATCGCTCTAAAATTAAGATAAATCTTTAACTTAGAATCGAATACGAAGCCATTCGATAAACTTAATAAAATTCTACCATCGAGTACGTACAATAAAGCGGTCGATCGGTCAGAAATCCTCCCTCTGTTAATATTTCTCTCGAATCGTTTTTACTACTCAAAAATCTCGCGAGGTATATGGCGGTAAGGAGTAAAAAGTCACAGACACGGTTCAGTCGTTTGCACGAGTCAGACGATGAACGAGGGCCAAGGGAATCTTTCCACCGAAAAATCACATTCGTGAGCTCGAATACAGCCGAAGGATCGGCACGAGGGTAAGGAAGAGAGAAAGAAAGGAAAAAGGAGGTGATAGACAGAGAAAGAGCAGCAGAACGTAGCATGCTCGTCTTAGCGGAACGTAATAGCCATCTATCAACTTTCGGTGCATATCGTATAATATCCTGCAGGATCCTTTGGTTAGGGGGTTACCCCGCGGCTAGGGGTGGATGTAGAGTAGAGGTATGTATATAGGGTGCACAGACTTGCCAGCCAGCCAGCCAACCAGCCAGGAGCGGTATAAATCTGCCGTGGGGCTCCCAAGAGTATTTCCCGCCTTTTTTCCTATATAGGGTGTCTTGCACCATAACTCGAGTTCTTCCATATCTCCTTTATTTTTAACTCTATTGGAAAATACTTAAGACGTAAACCGCTTTTAGGTTAAATTTCGAAGGAACCCCCCACTGTTTATGATTTATTCATTAGAACTACTTTTTTCTTTTTTTTTTTTTTGGATTGACATTTCTCCAAGAATGTTAAATACGACGATCTTTATCTTCCAATTTATTCGAGATTATTATATCGTTATATGCGATTCAAAGTGGTTAGTTGGCATAATTATCTACGAGTATCTCTATTTTTCAGTTTTTCAATATCATGGATACCTTTTATGCAGCAAACCATAAATTTCTTTCCTTCTTGTATTTTATACCGATTAAAATACAAATTTCAAATGCTTTTAGGCGAAGAGTTATAATACTATGAGATATACTATGAGAAGAGTTATAATACTCTATGAGATGGCTATGAATGTTACGAAGGTAATTAAATTTCAAGTAGCAGTTTATTCTTTTGACAATTAAATTTTCTTTTTATTTCACTATGTTATATTATAGATTTTAAATTAAGCAACTTAAGCTTTAATTAGTCTTTGCAAACACGTGTAATATGTTCATAAACGTAACTGGGTACACACATTTAACGGCGGCAACATAACGTTCCGGAAGACATGATGAATCGACCAATTAGAGCTTGCACTGTTATGCCAGTAATAATTTCAGAAACAGCGCAGTTCGTAAGTACTCGTTTTAGATAATGTATCCTCGATGAACGCTATTTTCAGCATTTATGAACATAGGCAATAGAAAGTTCATAGAGTATCCTGGCACTGTATTGAAATTTGATCGGTAGCCTTTCGATATTCAAGGCCACGCTTGAATACATTTTAATACGTGTCACATGCAGCAGAAAAACCGATACGTGAAATGCCAATGAACTTTGCACTTGAATCATTGGCCTGTATTGTGCGCCTAAAAATATATGCTATACATAGATAATTATATTAAAATGATGTAGTAAATATAAATAGGCGTATACAATTATGTCTCAAACTTAATGAGAAAAACGATATTGATTTTGCCCAAAATATCTACAGACGCTAAAACAAATTTGTTTAAACAAATAAAATTTGTTAGTGAAAATTCATTCCTGACGAAAGAAATCTATTTCTAGAAAGCTTAATTGTGTTACAAAATTCATTTCGAGAAATTTCGTAGTATCGCCAGTTTCATTCTTTTATTAAAATCATATTTTATAAATTTTCCAACACTATTAAAGACTAACGAAATATTCGAGCGTTTGACTTTTGTCGAGACACCCTATGTACATTTCCATCGTTTCTCATCCGTTTCTCTCTAGCCATTCCCTTCTATTCTTGCGCGCACTTCGTCCTCTTCTCCGCACTTTTACACTTTCTCTCTATTTCTTACCTTCTTTTTCTCTTTCTTCCTTTCATTCTTTCTCGTTGTCGCGCTTCAGGCCGCGTACTATCGCCAGACGCGAGACGAATCTCGAGCTTCAATTCCCGCGCGATTTATCTCGGAGCAGACATTGGTCTACTGTCACCGCAACCGAGACGTTCGGTACAACAGCAAGCAACCACGCAGACAATACACCTCTTTGCCAGGCATCTTTCCCAGAACACGCGACCGTAGGATTATGACTTTTAGGTTTGGGAACAGCTGCTGACATTTCTGCGTGGTTTGGGCAGATTTACTTGGCAGAAGATAGCGCGATGAGCGACGCCCACAGCGGAATTGTTAATTCTACTATGTTCAGGATTTTCGGTTACTTCTTGGATTTCGCTAACTTTGTTTGCTAACTTAGTTAGATCGCTTGAAATTTTCTTGAGATATTTTATAAATCATCTGTTGCTCGGCTTCCTTTAACGTTATACATATATGTATACTTCACATTTTTTACTTTACATATAGCTCACTTAATGACGAACCTACAGTCCCTGGTTATTAAAGTAGGACCACATGCAAAAATTCACTTCACTAACTCTGATATACCACGCATATATTATGTCAAATAAGTGGATAATTATCTTTTATTGTTGAAGGAAAAGAAATACTGTTATAGAAACACATATTATAAATATATTTTACAATGCGTACATATAAATGTAAAGTAAAATATATACAAGGTGGTTGGTAACTGGTGGTACAAGCGGAAAGAGGATGATTCTACGCGAAAAAAGAAGTCGAAAATGTAGAATAAAAATTTTTCGTCTGAGGCTTTGTTTTCGAGAAAATCGACTTTGAATTTTCGCTCGGTACGCGTGTAGTATGTTATAACGGATCTCACTGTAGATCGTTGTAGATCGATCCGCACGCATACCTAGCGAAAATTCAAAGTCGATTTTCTCGAAAACAAAGCCTCAGACGAAAAATTTTTATTCTACATTTTCGACTTCTTTTTTCGCGTAGAATCATCCTCTTTCCGCTTGTACCACCAGTTACCAACCACCTTGTATATATTTTACTTTACATTTATATGTACGCATTGTAAAATATATTTATAATATGTGTTTCTATAACAGTATTTCTTTTCCTTCAACAATAAAAGATAATTATCCACTTATTTGACATAATATATGCGTGGTATATCAGAGTTAGTGAAGTGAATTTTTGCATGTGGTCCTACTTTAATAACCAGGGACTGTAGGTTCGTCATTAAGTGAGCTATATAACATATGTTATTCTGAATACACAAGGGATACGAAAACACGTGGGTATAAATGATGGGCATAAACTGTGGTTATAAGAGGAACGAGAAAGGTCGCTTTAAATATTTGTTCTGTTTGTTCTCGTTTCCAAATTGAGAAACAGATTTGTATTTTAATAATTTTCCCTACAAGTTGTGCTTTCGTAAATGACTTTGCCTGTACTTTATGCGCAATCTCATTGTCTATGCACATTTTCAGAATATTGTACGAAACTTGGTAGATGTAGTACGTATCTAAGATCGAATCTGAATGAAGTTTCTTAGTAATTGCCAATCAAACAGAATTCGAATGTTATTTAATTTTAATTTATATTTTGCCATTTATCATAGAAACCATCGGTGACATTTGTCATGTAAGACATAAGATACAAATATCACTTGAATACTCTAACTTCAAATTTAATCCTAGCTCCAGTTCTAATACCAATTGATGGCTAGAACAAAATTGATCGACCACATTTGGAGAAAATCGAAATTTACATCAATGTATTAGGTTTTCCTAGAAGTTTCTTTAGTTTTATGAGGAAATAGTAGACGCACAACGTTTTTGTTTCGTATTATTTTGTCGAATTACGTACGATCCATTTTGTTCTGTCGAGATAAATACCGCGACATTTCATAAACTTCGTTTCACGTTTGTATGAAAATTATAAAAAACACATTTGCGAAAGAAAGACACTTTTCAGACTCAGTCTTTACACGAAACAAAATTACATACATACACGCTATTAAGAGCAAAAACGTAGTATACAAATAATTTTATATTTTTCTTATCCTGAAACAACGCCATTCTATTCTATTCTATTTATATTATTCTACACCTAGCGGTTATTCTAACTTTTCTAATGACAGTGTCTTTCAATTTTCACGCGTATGTATAGATATGTAAATCAAACACGAAAAACGCAAAAAGCAAACCGTCCTCGTTGGCAGTGTGTGCCGTCGTTGCCCTCAGTCTGTCATAACTCATAACAAATGTACGTCGCCGATAGTTGACAGCCAGTTTTCGAAAGTCGGAAAGTTGGCCAATTCCGATACGGTATTAAATTCTTTTCTCAGCGAGACATTTTCCATTAGTGTTGAGCCCCGCGGCACCGAGGGGCAACTATCATTTAATATTTGTTCCGAGCGAGTTGAAAGGGTTGCGAGGGCTGGAATTCGGTCGTTGTCACGCCGGGCCGGAGAAACGTTATTTGTTCGGAGCGTGGTAGCGAAGCTTCTGGTTAGCCGGGATCGTGTCATTTCCGATTGTCGTTTCTCACGAAAAGGACCGTTAACTGGTTAAAACAGCCAAAGTTATGCAACGTGGATTATACGGAAGTACCGCCGATGGCAGTCCAATTTTTGCTCCTAATTGACTCACAGTTTCGTTCCTTTTCACCTCGAAAAATTAAAGTTGTTGCGTTATACCGTAGACATGAGCGGAACTTTTAATACAAATACATTGGAAACATAATTAAGGACCTGGTTAGATGGTTAAAAGAAATGGCGTAAAGATGAGACAGAGGGTTAAACACGAACTAAATCGTGTTAGGATAAAACGCAGGTGGTGAGTTAATTATCTTGTTCGGATGGACTGTTGTAGTTTAATAATAATATGGAAATGGGAATTTGGTGTGTAACTATTTCGGACAGAGTGACGTTACTGTTTGTAACGGTGTAAAACTGGAACAGTCATCGGAGACATTGCATTCCTCGTTATATACGTACGGATGCTTTTGAATTGTTCGATGATTGCAAATTAGCCATCATAAGACAACGTTATTCAGCAATTTGTTCCTAATTAAATAGAAATTGAGCGGCAGATAGGTATATTTCGTTCAATTTCTTGCTAATTGGCGATCGATCGAATAAATAAAATCGTTTTACGTTCGCTCGACGAGATTATCTAATTATTGAAATATAGTAGACAGTTATAGTTACGTGGATAGATAGATGAAATCCCTGTAACGTTACTGCTACATTTTACGGTAATACGCTGGCTTTATTGCACATAAAACGGTGTTCAAGATTAAACAGAATAATAGTCGTGAAAATTATAAGGAATTACGAAGGACGAAGTACGAGGCTTCCAGGTAAATCGTATTCTTTTAAAAGAAATACGCCAATCTTTCAGAAACATTGTAGCACCAACAGGCATTAAATCAACACGCCGATGAACGTATCTAGCTTGCACACCGAATTTACATAACTTTAATACCAATTGTGATCTCCTATACGTAATATTATACAGAAGCATCTTTTTCATATAAGTTTCATATATTTGATGATATTTCAGATAAAATAGTATACATTTTTAATAAATTTTTCGACAAACTTTAAAACATACGGGAAGACTAAATTTTCTACATGCTTTTAATAAAATAAAACGTCAATTATTATTTTTCCCTAGTTTACCGAGTATTCTCGTTTCGCACAAACTAACGACCCTTCCTTCGAAACTCATTATGAAGACTACGCATAAACTGGAAAAGAAAAAAATACAGAAAATAAATGGGGGTAGAGGAGAAAAAGGAGGAAGAGGTCGGGATTACGCAAATCTCTGGCAGGAATCGGGCAACGAACGAACCCTCGACCGCGGAATCCACGCTGATTGCGTGTCAGGCGTAAAACCGCGCGTACAGCCTCGTCAGCTGATTAGCCCAGCCTCGATTTAAAAGTTTCCAATTAAGTCGCGAAACAGCGAGGCCGTTCGGAAAGTTCGTTCGCCGACTAGAAAAAGACTATCGTTCCTCTCGACGTGAAATCTCACCTACCCTCTTCCCTCAGGAGGATTACTTCCGATCGTTTGTACCTCTGGCTCGTTCGCGTTTCTTCGAGATTGCCCGGCGACCGACCAGCCAGCGTCGTCGATTAATTCTCCATCGAGTGGACTCGATAAATTCCGGACGCGTTCCAGCCACCTCGGTTAGTTACTCTGCTCTCAGTTACGATCACTCGTTACGTTTAGCC
>NT_176547.1:397685-411611 GCF_000188095.3 Bombus impatiens | reverse complement strand
CCATCGGAATACGAGCCGAGAATTTCTCATCTGACGATCACGTCACGGTGCGCTTCAGAATTCATTCCGCGATCTCGCGCGAAACAAGCAAAATTTCTATGTTAAGGCTAGGTCTATTTGTGTATGTTACGCGCCATTCGACGATCTTAGGATAGTTGCTATATTTTTTTTTATTTGGGAGAATTTTACAATCAATTCTCATTGGGAATTATAAGTAAATTATTCTGGCGTGGTACTATAACTTGGATAATAAGTGTTTATCGTATGTTTGATTCTAGAGTTGCTATATTTAGATCAAAATTGAACGGATTTAAGTAATCGTAGAAATATAGAATGTGTATGTATGTAATACTTAATTTGAGAATTTATATGACAAGGAAACTAAGCTGATGTACTAAACATTTTCTGACAAAATTCATGTAATTTAAATTTTATTATCTACAACAAATACTTTTTTTTTATTAACGCGGAGGAAATCCGCACGGACAACAGGCCGCTTCTGGGGAAAAGCGGCGTGGTAGTGCCGGACTCCAACTGACTAAAACCTCCACTATGACCGTCCCGGCTGCGATCGAGAGGGGCCCGGGAACCGGTGTGAGCGACACACCGGGATCTACATCAAATACTAGAGTTGTATTAACCCTTTCGCTTTGAACGCCGTATATAGGCGGCGACCATGCGACGAATTCTAAATCCGGCACCCCATATATCCGGCATCCAAATGATGCATATACAAATGCTATCTATAGTTAATAATATATTTTTTCGTTATCGGCAGGACATTTTCTGTTGATTTTATTGACATATTGGATTAATCACTTCTTACAGTTCCTCATTGTTGAAACAACATGAAAACGTTTCATGCAATATATTTCGAACATCCACACGATCGTATACTGTTTCATGCTAAAAAATCTATTAAATCCATTGACAGTGAAACGATATTTCATATACGGTTCTTACAAGAATTATTGTTATTTAAGACTCAGGAAAACGTATAAACCAGCAACCATGCACACTGTGCGTATTTCTGGCGCGCGTTTCCGTTCAGTGACAGTACTTCGGTGGACTGGACTGCCGAGGCCAAAGGGTTAAAAGTAAAATATGCCCTACGATATCTTAGGAATGAGCCTTAATAAAAACTTCACTAAGATCTGCGATAAAATGTTTAGAATTTCCTATAATTAATTTCCTTTAGAACAGACGCGGTTAATAAGTATAAATTTCATTTTGCAATTATAACATCTACCTACCTATATTTGTCCTAGGTATACTCTTTCAAGTTATCTGTGGTATTGCAGGTAATTAAGATAGAAGGAATGTAATGGAAATGAATAGGTATACACATGGAAATATATTTCTGACTCAACAAAAGTTAATTAATTAACTTTATCATTATTTAACATTAATATTATCATTAACATTAATATTATTATTAACATAAATATTATCGAAAGCACTTGAACGTTTGTAGTAAAATAAAAATTTTCTAACCTGTCAATTTTATGCGTTTTACTGATTAATTTGAAAATTCATTGAAGTAGGCAAACTTGACCCAATTACATTCTTCGAGTCATTAACGATCTAATCGTGTTTTTCTATCGTAAGAAATATATCTTCAGCTTGTGAAAAATACGAGCCACAATTATCAAGTTGCTTTGGTAAAATCGTTGATCACTTGTTACTTTGTAATTGCGATGTATCGAAATTGTATGCTTGGCCAACAATCTATAGCAGTGCAAGAAGTTCTTTGTTTATGGTATTTTAAGGACAGCACAGGAGAAAATATAATTTATAAGTTAAACGAATAGAAATATAGGAGGAAGTACTTTTTATTTGACCGACATCTTTGTTTCAAACTTAGTTCGACCTCGATGAAAGTTCACGAAGGTATCTTTTATCGGTCACCTGATGGTTTTCCACCGAGAGGCGTCGTCTTCCTCGGTTACTTACGCTTGACTACAACGAACTTTACTTCGAGTCTATAAAGGTTTCAACTCTCCCACTGGAATCATCACCTTTCTCGCGCTCCTTTCCTTGCAACAATTTGTTATTTATATGGAAAATGTTTCTAGCGTGATCGTTTATTTAGAACTAGCGAAGCTTTCGATTGCTTTAACGCATATCGTGTAACGATATCAACCAAGGAAGAGAAAGTAAACTTCTAGACAATGAAATTTATTATTTGTCTATCGTTCGTCTTCTTTAACTGTTCGTGGAACTATCATTTATATTGTAATTTTTTAAGATATTTTACTTATTTAAAATTCGTCGTATTCGTTACATCTAACGTTTACTATAAACTGACCACTCATGAGGATATATTTAATCTAGACACATTTCAGAAATAGGGAAGATTTTATGACGCAAAGTAAAATAAAAAACAAGAACCGCAAAACTACATTAGAAGTTTTATTTTCGAGGAAAGTCAATCGAGTCAATGCAAATTATTCTCGATATGCATCTTATTTTAATCATAGGGTCTCCCTCGTCTTATTTCTTCCACGATCTTCGGCATACGCTATATATTTAATTACTTCGCTGCTTCTTCGCTCTATTATCGAAATACTTCTCAGTATATGCAAATCGAAATTTCTCCACTTAACCGAGAAATCTACTCCGTGTCCCTGGAAGCTCCCCAAGCTTGCAGGAACACAGTCGAACAAGGGCAATAATCAAAAGCCAATCACTCTGGCAAAATCGTAAATGAGACCTGAAAAAAGCGGAGCCGAGAAAAAATAGGAAAAAAAGATAGCAACTAGATCAAAGGAGAAAATCTGCGAATAATTGGATCGTTTGAAAGCACGCTCTTTGATCGTCGTATGCACGTTGAATAGCTGAATCGCGTTGGGTATTCACGTTCGTATATCCGATCGATACGTTCCTCTGGAAAATATCGATGACTTTATCGTGAAAAAATAGAGAGCGACCGAGAGAAAGAGAGAGAGAGAGAGAGAGAGAGAGAGGAGTCGCGTCGACGGAAATCCGATATGTTCGATGACGCGTAGGGTGGGTAGGTCGTCGTTCTTCGCGGATTTTCTCGTCAAAAAGAGTCGAGAGACGATCAGACGGGACTTGCTGACACCGGGAAACATCGTCTTGGTCGGAGATTAGCAAGAGGGCGAAACGTGCGAGTAACGACACCCACGAGACGACACCAGGCATCCGTGGAACGATCTCGTCGTCGTTGGAGGGGCACGCCTCTAAGTAATAAGAAATCGATAAGAGCCATGGATTGGATGCAGAAGGAAGGGAAAATCGGTTCCGAGTATCTTATCGCAACTTGACGGATGAACGGTCATTATTTCGTGGATGTGTTAGCGGAGCATAACTAGCCTCGATAACAAAATTCTTTAACAGGATACACGTACGAGGTAGAGAGCGTAGACAGGTCGATATTAACGATGAATTATTTTGATAAATCCGATCGATGATTTTGCACGTGAATTGTTCAATAAAGAAGTTCGAAGAGCAAGAGAAGCGTGCATATGGTTTAAAGATAGCGTCTAGAGGTTCTCGAGACGGCTATCTCGTAGAAACGCTCGACAATGGGTCCACTTGAAAGCAAGTTTTACGTATTTCCGCAGACGTTTTCTGAATGCAAATCAGCCAAGTTTGCCAGAAGCAGTAATAAACTATTTAACAAAGTTTCTTGCCGGAGAACGTTCAAACTATTGGTCTTCCTAATATTATTTTGATGATCAGTAAGTATAAGAACTTGATAGTCATGATACTAATTAATATTGAATTACGAAAATTTTATAGATATTTATCGTTTCGCGCGAGATACGGTTACAGTTAGGTTTTCAACGAACATTTTTTCCTTAGAAACTTCCTAGGAGATAGGTGTAGCTTTTTCATTAAATTAAGCATGTTTTCAAAAGATACAATCAACATTACCGTGAATAAATGTAGACATTTTCCCCTTAGAAACTTCGTGCGAGGTACGTTTAGTTTTTTCATTAAATTAAGCGTGTTTTCGAATGGTATAATCAACATTACCGTGAATAAATGTTGACCGAATGTACCAATTTCTCTCACGAATAACCATAGCTTGTTACGCGTTTATTGGAAAACTCACACAAGTTTACTTTATTTAGCACTTTGCAATACAGAGTTATATAATGCAGGCAAAATAACGGATTTGTAATAACAAGATGAAAAGTTAAAAGGATTGAAAACCGTTCGATTTCTATCAAATACCAATTGTGTTCAGACACATCGGATGTTCTAATATTTAACATACGCGCGTCCTGTATAATATATTTTTCTCAAGGAAATAACAAATAATTCTACTTTTTGAGTCTGAGAAATTCATCTCTGAACAGAGATTACGAGTCGATGATTCGACAAATAACGAAGTTTTCGATGATTCGTCATAATTATGGCCTACAAAGACGCAGGCCACTGGCTACTGATAAATCCTAAGTTTCCAAATGCGTCCCTCGAGACAATCCATCTTGGTCGGCAGTCGCAGCAAAGTACGAAATGATTAATTTCGAAATCGAACTGTTTAAATCTGACTTCTTCGAGCGACTTCGTACAGGTAGCCAAAGTCGAAGTTCGATTTTCGATCGGGTACTTTGTAAATCGAATCGAAAAAGGACAAAAGAAAAAAGGGTAAAAGGGGAATGGGAAAAAAGGGAGGAAGTTCTCGCTTTTAAGGTATGCCGTAATCTTTTTTTCTTCTTTCTCGATGAACTTTCTTAATTCGGGCTCGGTTCAATGGACTAATTAATATTGATGATTAAAAAGTGCCCTCGCGGGTGATCAATTTTCATCGGTATTAATATTCGTCGTTTCGAACGGAACCAAAGCCCCCGGGCTTCGCTTTCTTCGCTCTTTGGCTTTAAGCGCGTCCTCGAATGTCGCTTAATTAAAATGGAACGTGAATTTTGATTAGACCTTGAGAGGGAAGGGACGATTACGATGACGTATAGCCATGCGTGTTTCTTACCGGGCGTTAGTGTTATGTTTTAAATTTTTACTCGATTAGAATTCGTTAAATATTAGCGAGACGTGTAGCTGAGATATTAATAAAGATTATTCACGGGCTATCGATAATTTACCGATACATTTTGTGATATCGAAAGTTGACTAAAAGAAAATGAAGATGTAGTAACAGTCACTAAGTTATACATTATAGATTCGATAAAGAAGAGGAAGAAATAAAACGTAACACTCTAGTAAACCATTAATATTCTTCTGTTTGCTTTTGCTTGAGTTTTATGCGACCGATGTATTAATATCGTTTAATATATCATTCCACTGGCGAATAATTTGTCATCCCCTGGAAGAAAAAGGAATCGATGAACGAATTTCTACGAGGGGAGAGACCGCGTGAATAGCGTGACAAACAAGACGCGATTCTCTTCAACGAAAAGAGGATTTCCAGCATTAACCGAGGTTATTAAGTCTTGCTTCTTTGTTGCACTCGACGTTCAGTTAGTCGAAGCAGGGGAAACCAGTAAAGTAACCGGTGTAATTCACTCCGTTTGATTTATTCGGCCCGATTTATCTCGTTTGCATATTTTTTGCTTTAGTCGAACGGTTCTGCGTTAAATCACGCGGCGATATCGCGCAGGAACTAACAACGCCCGAAGCGAATCCTTGAAAATCACGGCTCCCCACGCTAAAAAGTTTCGTTTAATATTCTGATGTATTAATGCACCGAATATTAATGCATAGAAAGTTCAATACAAAAATAGATTTACGATGAGAAAGCAATTGATTATAACTAACTGTTTGAAAAACGATGATTATAACGACGAATTTATAATCTCTAACGTATATATTTTACAATAAGGAAACATTTTATAAATATTAATAATCGCAAATCTAGAAATTTTATTATGTACGGATATTAAATTAATTATTTCCAAATTTAACACGATCATAGAATCAATAAAGTATGAGTATAGCACGGTTCACAATTTGGTAGAAAATACGCGATTTTTATTAGCGTACACGAAACCGTGTAAAAATATCATAAAACATCGATAACTTTAAGGGAATATATATGTTTGAAAAAAATAGTTGGAAATGAACTATCGCTTTTAGTAAACCATACACTGTTTTTGACACAATATCTGAACGATGTACTATAGATAAAACAGTGATAAAAATATTTTAGCGTAAAATGTCGGTGACAATAGCAATTTAACTAATGCAACGAGTTTCACTGAAGGTCTTTGCTCCAATTCTTTACTGGCAACACCGGCTCTGACTTTTAACACTGACACTTAACTCTGACACTTAACTCTGACACTCGACTCGAAACTAGTTCTTGTTTCAACTCTCGACTAACTAGCACACGCATTTTTGAGCACCATTTAAGTCTACACGCGCTCATTCTCTCCTCTGTTGATTCTCTTATCCTCTGATTAGACGTCAAAATCCATCCCACGAACTCGACATACTTTTACTAACAAATCATCAAACTAGTCGAATTATCATAAATATGAAATTACGAAATTATGTATATGATATATTATATCTCCATATAACGACTAGTTTCTATAATAATTTTATTATTAAATATTGCTTCACTGTTAAATATTTTATTCCTTAAATTGTGCATTTTGACATCTATTGGCTTGGCAACTAAGTGATTGCGGATTTTGTCAATATCATCTAACGACAAAATCCGCAATCACTTAGTTGCCCAGTCAATAGAATGTCTTCTTCCATCGGTATATTTGCATAGTAAATCCTCGAAAGTATCGAACCTAAGAGAGATTTCACATCGCACATCACAGACGTCACAAGTTTTTTCGCTCAATGTGCCTATCTATTATCAAAAGATTCTCGGACTCGTGCATCCGAAACCTGAGATAGCTCTGTAGCTTTCATTCGTACAATAATCCAAACACTCTGTACAAGCATCTTTCCATTCGCTTTTCCAACATTGTAAAATTTAGAATCTAAACCAAGTACATACACAGGAATTATTTGTACATATGTGCAACAGTATGAAAGTTTGTACTGCGAGTCTTCAAAAGTGTTGATCTAAGAATTGAAAGTTACCAAGATCTTCGTGTTACGGAACGTCGTAAGTTTTTTCATTCACTGCGCCCGTTATTCAAAAGTTTTCGCTCATATAATAATCTCAAGCACTTTGTATCCATCTCAAATACCCTCTTGTTCTTCTAACGTGCTACAGTCTAGAACAGACATAATAGGTACCTGAAATGAAGTGTCCTGAATGGAACGCGAGCTCGATCGGTTATTTCTTCTAGATCTAACGTAGTCATAAAAATATGTAGTGGCCAAAAGTGTCATATACACAAATAAAACAGTAGCCATAACGACGCGTGACGATAAACGATAGATAGCAATACCACTTCGCTTCTCTGTTGCTCGCGACATATTTTCTCAGATCCGTGGCACTTACGCACTCATCGTTCTATACATATGTAGTGGATTCGTAGAGGATTGGTAAATAGGTAACGAGAACTTGCTGTTGCAATCCGTCAAATATATTCGAAATAATTAAATAAATATAAATAAATAAGTAATGTCGTGATACGCTCGTATAAACGTATTCGCTAGACAGTGTAAAGTCGCTCGCAGATAACTCGTAGATGCTGATAAATACTGGGTATATACCTTTTTTTTTATTTGGTAGACTTTTTACAATCAATTCTCATTGAGAATTATAAGTAAATTATTTTGGCGTGATTCTGTAACTTGGATTATAAGAGTTTATAGTATGTTTGATTCTAGTTGAACCTAATGCTTAAATTTAAAGGCTATTGTCTTTTTAGTCTGCGGATCTGATCCGTCGTGTCAAGTAATTGGGTAACTAATGGGTTTTGGTGGTTGTTAATTCTTGTATTATATCTGTTACTGAATTTTAATATTTCTTCTTTAACCGTTTCGTTGTAACATTTCTTCTTTAACCGTTTCGGTGTATCGTTTCGTTGGTAACATCCAACCAAGGTGCATCTATTAAGGATCTTAGAGTTTTTGATTGGAATCATTGGAGAATTTCTATGTTGGAATTACTCGCTGTTCCCCATAGTTGAATCCCATAGGTCCAAACAGAATTTAATATGACTTTACATAGCATTGGGTATATATACTCTTTCCGGTCGCGTCCGTTTATTTATACTGGTCGGGGAAAAGTCGGAAAATTCAAATTTGTTTTTGTTCGACGGTTACACGTAGCGACGATATTATTTTTCCCGGAGTTTATTTATTCTCATATTACGTGTATCCTAACGATCTTGATACTCTCAGGCAAAGTAACAACATGATTTGAATTGTCCTTTAATCATGTGCCACTACACATATACATATCACACTGACCCAAATATGTACTTTTCGCTAGTCCGTCAAAATTCTGTCACTGTCAGAGAACGAATCTCGCTGTCGTCGGTTTATAACCGATTTCCAGTTAATCGTGCGATCGGAAGAATTTGCAATTTATTGCTAATCGCTAATAATAACGCAAGTCGACAAGGGCCTAGCGTCGGATAACCGATTTATGATTATAACGCGGTGAGAAAGTTAACGAGAAAAGCGGACCACCCGTTGGTCGCTACGTTGCAAACTCGTTTGTTAAACTTAAAATTGATCCCTTGGTCGTTCGACTAGCGAGAGATGGGCCGAGGGGGCGACCGAGAGAGATGACTGAGAGAAGAAGAAGAGAGAGGGAGAGAGAGAGAGAGAGGAGAGCGTTACATTAATTACAACGCGATCCCTGCGACAGCCGGAAGAGGATTTTCAGAGCGGGTTTCTCGACGCTAGAATTAAAGGGCACTTTGCCTGGAAACGTGGCGCCTTTGCACGAAACTTTAAATTTCTGCCGACGTCTTCGCCTTTGAAAGCGGGGCAGAACGTCAGCCGGACCGTTGCTTGAAAGATCAACCGTGAGTCAAAGAGGATCCTTCAAGCAGCTGTTAATTCGTTAATTCCCGTTTACGTGTCCGACGATACAAAAGGGCAATACGGCATCAACATCGCTGCTTGGTGTTAGTTACATATACGTATATGTATGTATAGGATGAAACGAGAAAAAAAACGAATTGAATAGTTTAGGTATGTGTATACATGTAATATGAGTTGAAAGGAGCAAACGAAATCGTAGACTTAGGAATTAATGTTTCAAAAGATATAACGACACTGTTTTCCAATGACGCTGCTATTCAGACACTCGTAGTGTTTCTTGTATTGTTTTCACGGATAAAAGATGAGAAATGGAAGAACACTATTTGAATGTTTGGATTCGAAAAGATTCACTGTAAAATTGTATGGAAATTGCTTGACCATATCGTAAACATTTGCAAAATTGAATCGAGTTAATAATTGAATTAATATATTTGAAATTACATGTCTTTCCTGTACTGTCATTTGACATCCGATCGTGTAAAGATATTTAGGTAAATGTGTAGATTAAAGCGTTAAAGTTCTGAAGTTCTCTTTATATCGATTTGTACTAAGCTCTCTTTCGACTACAGCAATGTTTCCAAAGTGTAATCTTTAATGGAAATATAACAATTTTATGTGAAAATGAATCATTAAGTGGTGTTTTGGTAATAACTTGGTTTCAACGATGAAGTGTAAAAAATATTTGTTTACATGATCAGCGTGGAATACCATGCGACAGAAATGAACATTTATTTGAGCTTCTCTTTTCTGTTATCCTAACAGTTATCCTATGTATTTATTTTCAATTTAAATTTAATAATTTCACGAGATGTTGACTTAAAATATTTCTTGTTTACATGGAATTATTCCAATGCATTCTGTATTTTATGTAAACAAGCAAATATAATTGAAGAGATGCGAAAAGTATCTTTTTCACGATTAATTTACACAGCTATATTAATAAAATATCTTTTTTCGTTTATTTTAACGTAAACTACTGTTTACCATATTATCTTGAATAAAACATATTTTTGTGGAGTATTCGACATTTGAAAATGCCAGAGTATATTGAGTCTGAAATTCTTCAAAATTCTTCAAACTCTCTATCCGATTCGTCGATACCGCGATACCATTGTGCTTGTTGATCGCGCGATTTCCATTCAATTCGTCCCGATTATCGCCGATATTTACGAACTTTTTGTCTCATGTAGCTTATGGTAGTAAGTGCGAACAACTCGTGATCGACCACTGTTTCAAATTGTGGTTACACAGGCTGCGTTTCCTTTTTGTCAGAACAACAGCGAGAAAATTGTTTCGATTACGATTCTTTGTCGCTTATGTGGCTGTTAATTAACGCGGCGCATTCGAAGAGAACAAAGCAGTTGACAACCAGTGTACCTTTTTATTTGTTCAAGGTTACAATAAAATAAAGCAGCAACCACAGTACTATAGAAAAAATCTATTGTCAGGTGATTTACTATAACGATCTCATAACAATAATTAGTCATATTCTTAGAAAATATTTTTATATAGTTACATATACAAGAAACTGATCTGCTCTTTAGATATTCCTTTTACGATGCTTGTAATTTGTAATTTTTAATGTTTTTTTGTTGTGGAAATTAAAAATGTTTCTTAAATCACGTATCGTGGCATATTAGACTATATCTATTGCTCGATGTTCGTTCACGTTGATTATAATTACGCAACGAAATAACGTGACACAAATTATTATTGAAGTTTCTTTATTTCGTACAACTCATTTTCATATTTATGCGTATACAAGTTGAAATTTTGTATTTAACGATTAACTTGCTACTCCTTCGAAACGAAGGTTTATGTTTCAAAAACTCGAGATAGTAATCTCATGCCTTTTGTTTATGTTATAGTTTTGTGTGTTCCGTCTTTTAATTAATTTCTCGCCGCTCATAACGTTGTATAATTATGTTTTAAAAACGTATACGCAGAGAAAATTAAAGTAGCACACTTTTAACCGCTTATCGCAAAACAAAAAGCACAAAAAGAGTGGGAGAAAGAATTCACAAAACAAACGTAAGAAAAACGATCACGTTTCTTATGTTTTAATTAATCTTTTCTAGCACGCGGTAATTCCACTCTCAAAAACACGCGTGCATGAAGATTAAACTGACGGCTGACCGGCATAATTCGAGCAAGAACTTTTCTTTTCGCAACGATTTAATTAAAGTTCCCTCTGTTCAACGCTAGATAAGCATATACATGTATATCGCATTAAATTCCTTCTTACGCGTTATTTCAATATAACAATTTAACCATTTCTGCAAATTTAAGCATTCCGCGGAGTTTGCCCCGAAACATCGCCAACTTTCATATCGGTAACTTTTGTTTCAAAGGAACTATAGGCTGCGTTTTAACCGCAACGTAGTCGCGAAATTTCATCGAAACGCAATCCGTAAACAGAGAGAGGTGGAATCATTTCCTTAACATTGCCGAGCATCCCCTAACTTTCGTCTATCAGCCCCTAGATATTCGTTATATTATTCAAACTTATCTGCGTTCAGATAGATACATATACATATAATAAATGTATATACACAGCATATATGGCGAAAGTATTCGAACACTTGTAGATACCTTTTATGAATATATTACGTGTATTATGCGAAACATTTTGAAATTTCATTACAGTTATTATGACAGCCGACTATCGTTATTATATATAAATCTTGAGGGCTTGAAACAAATCTGAAAATATACTATGTAAAAATAACGAAGTATTTAGTACAAGTATTACATTTCATAGAAGTTACAAAGGTATTTATGTAAGTTACTCGTTATATCAATTAAGCTGAATATTTAGTGGGACCATATTTAATATTTATTACGTGTTTAAAATAGCTATTCATGTTGTAATTATCGTGGTAGATTTTTTTTATTAAATATTGTTGAGAATTGTGGATCCTAATTGTCGAGATAAAAATAAAGGAACACTAAGTTACTAGTGTTTACTAGTTTACTTTACTAGTTATATGCCTGCAATATATATCTTGTGATTTCTACATACGTTTTCAAATTGGTTCCAAATTTTAAATATAGTCATGACAGTCCTGTCTCGCTACAGTATCAATGAGATCTCGAAATGTTTTATATAACACATACAATATGGACATAAAAGTTTTTTTATAGAAAGCGTTCAAGTACCTTCACAGATACATACGGTATACGTACATATATAGATGGGCTCGTATTCGATTTACGAACGATTCGAATATTACGCTCAGTCCTCCACTTCCCTGACGAAAATATTTTCATTTTATATGTTACAGTACAGCTTTTTTCCCCGTTAAACTCATTTATTTTAAAGTTTCTACACGTGTTCGATAGAATACGTTCTGGAATATTGTATCGCGAAGCACACAACGTTATTCGATTACTTCTTTCTGACTTTATGGCGCTCCTGCTATATACACAGGCGTACAAAAGTCTTGCTATAAAAGGGCCATTTTTATTAGAACAAAATTTAGTGCGTTCCGTACTAAGAAGAGTAAATGCTGTTTTATTATATTGCTTTATATATTATGAAATGATATGTTATGTTTAAATAAAAATGCCCCTTTTATAATATGAATGATATATAATGAATTTTGTAGATAATTGTGCGCACCATAGATAGATGAGTTTTAGGGGACATTTACGTGCCATTTTGAAATTCCGCTTTTCCTTTGTCGATCCGTAACTTTTATAAAGAATAGCAAAGGCAAATATAAAATTAACGAGCGATGAAATATTCTAGTCGCTCATATTCGTCACTAATCTTTATACATCCATTATTTTAATATGATGCATTATGATAAATTCGAAGCATCATTATTCTCTACAAGTCAGCTCATCCTTTGCGAGCAATACAATCACGAATAAAAAGTTTGCAAATGTAATTATTAATTTCTTTATCATTATATCAATTTAACATTAAGGGAAAAATGAAATTGGGAAAAAAGAGTTGGATAACGATTAATAAACATAAATATACAATGTGACTATTTAATGATATTCTCTTACAATCATTTATAAATCACCCGTTCTCATAATTTTACCAATTATCTTCTAATTTGCGTTACTCGAGAACATAGCAGACATTCTTAGCATTGGAAATGTAAAAAATGTTCGTGTTACTGCCATCAATAATCTGTAATCCAAACGTCCGACTAACACGAAGTTAGCAAAACCAAAAAAAAAACTGTCTGCAAAACACGGTACCGTTCACTGCTCAGCAAAAAATCTACCGATTAATACATCTTTCCAAACAATAATCCTCCAGTCCGTTTCAAATCCCAGAGAAACGTCGCTCGATTTACCAGCCTCCTTCCAACAGCCACGACCCAACCACCGACACAAATCCCTTTCATTTTACCCTTCGACCTTCGAGCCAATCACCCAATCGTAACCACCCAACTAATCAAACCCAAAGAGTCGCTCACCCTTCTGCCTACGAACTCGTGTTTCCGGCATCGATCTCAAGTAAAACGTGACACGCGTACGCACGATCTTCGAATCGATACGCGTCAATCTACAACCTACGCTGTACCATATACCAAAGGTATATTACAGGTACTATTATATTAAATGTATTACACAGTCTACTGAGGAGACGATTTTTTATTCATTTTGGTGAATTTATTCATCTTATCTAAATGTACGTAATTCGTTCTTCTTTTTTGTCATTTTTAGCCGTACCTTCCCGAAAACGTGGTCAGATTTTTCTAATCTTTCTATCGCGACACTTAAATGTATATCTTCCCGTGTGTGTGTGTGTGCATGTCCGATGACGATGACACACCACTGAGTTTGCTTTTCGCCTAATCAACTTTAGGTATCTTGTTCACGAGGGAGGTGTTGCTCGATGAATGATACGTACCAACGACACTAAGAGCAGTTCTTCTCCGAACGATGAGAAAATTTCGAACTATCTCCAACTCTTGAGGCAAAATTTACGAACGATATGCACGCTGATTGGTTTTCATCGAGCGCAAGGAAATAACCGATGACCCGCTCGCTGCACTTTCGCGCGCTCGGAGC
>NT_176547.1:367237-397086 GCF_000188095.3 Bombus impatiens | reverse complement strand
GGAGCGCGGGAGATCCGGACGAGCGCGAGGCTCTGAATTTAATTAGGCGAGGGTCACGGAAATTCTTTCGGATGGCACTCGATCGATCGGACCGTTACAAGTAGCTAAATTACCTTTCGGTGTTAACATCGTTTACGACACGTTCGTTTATTAAGAACACGATGGACAGGGAGAATCAAAATACTAGTAAAGTTCTAAGTGCTGGAGCTTCGAATCAGAAGTAGCCTCTTAACTGTGAAAGAGTGCGTCGTAAAATTACTCGCGAAAATTATCATTTTTTTTTTCCTTCGGATGAAACATCTTCGTTGGAATTCTTTTAGAAGAAGAATTATCAACGTTTAAGCGGTTCTTCAGCACATTAGAGATTACTGACTTCTATGTATCCACTGGTGTATTTAAATAACGTTCATCGGTACGTATTGTACAAACAAGTACAGAAACACAAACCTCCAGCCGCGAGCGACGTCGAAATGACGTTCTATTTATTCTGTTAATTTCGACTAGCCAAGCTGCTTGTAACTTGTAGGTTGATAAATAAAAATATTTCCCTTTTCTCCGTTTATTTTCTTCATCTTTTTTCATATTGCGTTAAAAGTTTCTTAATGATAAACCTGTACAAGATATAAATACCGTACACGATTTTACACAGAAAAATATGAAAATCGACCGTGACGGAAGATCAAGGAAGCCAAGAATTGAGTAATAGAAAATCATCAAAATTATACCTTTTCCCACTCAGACAACCATCCTGAAACAGTGTGCGTTCTTTTACTCCAATGCTTCACGCGCTTCTTCTTCTTCATCTGCCGCTCCCTTCCTTCACTTTCCACTTCGCAGCTTCGGCTAGCCTTTTTACAGCTAGTCGTTAGGAACCGGACCGCAAATGTCTCCGCATGAATTCTAATGTCCGACCCTTACTTCATTGCCCCCGCTACCAGTGTTCCAGCCACGGTAATCCCGGCCAGTTTTCCTTGGCGAGGGGGGAAGGGGTTCGAACCAACCATTGCCTACCTTTCTCCAACCCTCGAGTCGTCGTCGTTCGCGTCGTCCATGGAATTTACGCAGGACCACGAAGCGCGAATTCCACGGAAGTCGTGTGAGACCAGAAAAGCGTTTTGCCCTGCATTTTCATAAGACGCCGACGACCGGCTGTTAAGGCTAATTGTCCTTCTAATCTACGTTCTCGCTGCTATACGCTAACGAGACGCCGGCAATTAGCGAGCTGTTCGATGCACCGATGCGTGGGCGTTCGACTGTGTTTCTTTTGCGCCAGAACCTCTCGACGAGACCATTTTACATTTCGCTTTTGAGACTTTTTCTTTGGTGGGAAGATTGCATTGGAATATTGGACTATCGGCGCGTGTATAGTTGAAAATATAGGTATAGTTGGAAATTAGATCATGTACTTAAATAGGGTACGTTACAAAAAAAAAACGTTGTTAAATAGATATATATAGTTGAATGTTTTTGTTCATTTTAGAAATTGCGATGTATAAGTTTTAATAGTTTGAACGAGATATAAACGAAATATAAACTGTCAGAAATTAGATCAATTAATTGCATCTTGTGATTTTCCCAAGGTATACGAGATTGTTGTTGATGTTCTATTAAAAAATGCAAATTGCATAGTTCTATAAATTTAAGTTTCAAAGTGAATTTTGAAAAGGAGACAGTGAAAAAGATGGATGATGAATTTTGGGGAAGAACTGTACATGTAATAAGCTAAAAGTTCAATTGTTGAAAAATATTGCTGCAGTTGGAAATTTCAATATCTATAGATTATAGAAGTAGTTGCTCCTGACGTCTATGTTTGTGGTGCTTTTAATTATTATAAAAACATTAGCAAACATTCGAGCACAGGAATACAATTTTCGTTCGACCAATGTTGTTCCATACGTAAAAAAAAAAAGACGATATTGCTATGGAAATTATCGATACAAATTCCATATTTGACTTGCTGTCGGTACCTGAAAACCCTGAAATTTGAGAAATATTCCACGGTGTTTACAATTTCGGTTTTATATAAGAACGTAAATTGCAAAATTTTAGTAACATTGGAAGTTACCTTTTCGAACGATTATACCATGAAAATCAGAAAATCACGTCGAAATAACGCGTGTGGCTGAAAACGACTGAAAATGGTCTTGAAAACCAAGTATAAACCGGAGCAAGAGCTTCTGCAGTCTTTCTTTAAGATAATCTTCGTACCCGATGCTCATCTTCTCGTTTCTTATTTCCTTTTGCTTGTGTAAACGTCATAATTCAAAATTTAATCAACGTAACGCAGTGGAGAAACGAGAGTTTACCGACTGCGAATGAGATATTCTATTCCAAAGAATTCGTTCGGAACGTTCGCGAAATGGAATGACGGATAGTACATTTGTACAAAAAAATAAAAAAATAAATGTTACAAAAAAAAGGGGGAGGAAAATAGAGGAAAATAACGGTATGGCGCTATTTACGCGTAGGATAAACAGCCGTTCGTCGTCGAGTCTGTTCGATAATTCCGTTTGACGAGCCAGGCGACTCGTTTTTTAACGAACCTGCGAACGACTCGTCGATAAAAATGACAGAACTTTATCAGAACACCGAGCGGCCATACTGTCGCTGGCTCGATAACGCGGCTCCGTTCCTGTTGCGCGATTTATGTCGGACTCGTTATCGGCCCGTGCGGATCGCGCATTTTGCGTCGTGAAAAATTGGAAAAAATTATTTCTGTCCGCTCTTCGATGAGAAGCTAAGCGGCCCATACGTCATGATATCTGGCGTATCGGTTTTCATACAATTGCGCTCCGATGTTTCGCGATCCATCGATGAATTACTTAGCAGCGTCATTTGAGATTGATAACAAGAAGAACATACTTTATAGAGAAGAAAGATATTTTAGAATCGAAGAATCAAGGATAAATGAATTTGTCCAATTTTTATTCGAGAATATTCGAAAGAGAACAAGATTTTGGATGTTTTAATATGAAAATAATTTTAATTACTTTAGAAAAAGGGTAGTCGAATATGTAGCATTTTGCGTGAAAGTAGAAATCATAAGGGACGTATTTAAGTTGTTACTATCCTTCGCGAGAAAAAAAGATAGGAACATTGTATTTTTGTTGTATTCATATTTTTATGGACTTCAAAAAAGTGCATCGACATTTGCTTCATAATAAATATTATAACAAGTATTATAGTTTGGATATTTCATATATTTTTACATATTACGTATCTGTCTTTAAAATTCTCATAAATGCTAGAAGATCAGGTTGGTCTGATTGTTATTAGATATTATTAAAATATATGTATATATAACTGTTACCACGTTGATCGACATTTGAATCTCAGGGCATACAATACCATTTTCTTCGATTGACATTGTTCCAAATTAGTACGAACGTTTACAATTATTTAATAGTGCAGCATTCCAATTGAAGTTCTCGTATGTTTCGTTTTTCATAAATCAGGATTTTGATTTATACCATGTAATCGGTGCGTTTATCCCTAGGAACCGCGAGGAAATAGCACGACAAGCGGAACAAATTACGCTGTTATCTTTTAATCAGATTATTCTGCTACGATACGAAAGACACATTCTTTAGGTTGCAAGAAAATTATTTGCGACCCTTTTCTATATTCGTATGAACTACCGTTCAAAATTACGATTTTGAGATTACCAGATAAAAGTACGCAAAGTGAATGGAGCACACAAAGAGCTCGTTTATTTCTCTTACCTGTAATTGTCAATCGATCACTTTTCCCTTGTCACTTTCGTCTTTTCCAATGAAGACGAATGTTTGGTTGAAAGTCACATATTAACGCTATCCACAATACTAAAATCACCGAATTGAAACCACCAACAGAAACAAGGGAAATATAAAAATTTCTTTCGCCCAAAAAAGAGTTCTACTCGCTATTGATATTATCGAATCATCTTATAAATAATACAGTTTATTCGAAAGTTGTATTTAAATTCGTCGTAGGATTCTTACTGAAAGGATAACGATCAAACATGTACAGAAAATATTTTCTATTCTAACAAATAACAAAACAACAAACAATCGTAGAAGTAAGAGGCAACGTATCGCTGATTATTTATTTTCATCCTATGCACATAGATACAAGCAATAAACCAGATATAAAAAATACAGAAACAACGAATAATCGTAGAAACGACATCGAGAGAAAATACATCGCTAAATATTTATTTTCACGTAATATATATACGTTTCGTAATAAACCAGCCATGAAATACTTATCCTCAAGGTCATCTTTATTTATTCCAAAGTCTTGACAGATCTGTGCATATAATATTTCTGTGTAGAAATTAAGTGACGCGATTCCCTGTGAATAGGAATAACCGTTGAAGTTGCGCGTCTATCCTGTCGACGAAAAGTTTTCGTTGAAATTTGGTCTTTCCGCGATGGAAAAGCGGCTACGTCCAAGTTTCGAACCGTACGGTCGAAGGGTCGTCGTTGACGCGCTTAGAAATGCGTTTCCAAGATAAACCTACTGGCGACACACCCACCTCTCGTTTGTTCAGTCGTAAAGTTGCTCGCAAGACGGAGGAATATTCGGGATCCTGATGCGCCGAAAATTTTCCAACCCTTTTACCGGATAAAAGATATTGAAAAAGCTGAAAGTTCGAAGAACTCTGTCAAATGCATGAAAAGTTGCAGCTTCCTTGCTTCCACCACAACGTTTCTTTCGCGCGTTTTGTTTCCGTTTCCATTGTGCTTTGTGCCGAACAAGCAAGTTTCTTCTCCCCCGCTAACCTTTTGCTTGTTCGTTTACGCCCCTTTTCAGGCATTCATGTATGTCGACCGCTTTGTGGTCTTACTTTTTCTATGTCCATTCCCAGTTGCTCGTTCGATTGTTGGTTTTACACCGTGTTTTATTAATTCCGTCGTTCCTCGTTGTCGATTTCTCTTCTGTCGACCTGTTGAGTATTTGCGTGCATGTTACGCGTCAAACTTTTGCCGAGTAAACGCCAAGTAGTTGTTTGCTTTATATTTCATTTGACTTAAATAATCGTAAAGCGAATTAGAATGCGAATAGGAAGTGGATTTTTCCACAACAAATTTATTAATTGTCTTTAGTTTAGCGAAACTATCAGAGTTGTAAATTCAGTTTCGTTTCGAGTGCATATCGAACTGCGTGTAACGTCCGTGTAAATTGCAAAAACCTTTTACTTATTAAAAAATATTAATAAAATTAATATCTGTCGATTTTAATATATCGCACGGAATCATTATTTTCTTCGATTGCCATGATATTTAGTAAAAGCCATTAAAATCTGTGTTAAAGATAATTTAATATAGAAATGAAATTACCGTGAAAGTCAGTTTCAACAGGTTTTCATTAAACGACTAAACATTTTTAATGAAATTCTAACATTTTGCTGGAGACTATTAAAAACGAATTTGAAATTTTCTTGTACAATATTTGGCAATCTAATCTGGCTCTGTATATTGTAGATGGCAACCACTCTGGATTATTAAATTCAAATAGCATGAATCCCTGAGCTCCAACAGCTAACCCAAGCAAAGAAAAACCTCTTTCTCTTTCTCCTGTTTACTATTTGCTCTTTGTATTTCTCTTCGCCAGCCACTCTCTCTCTCTCTCTCTAAAAATTTCCAAAGCAATAAATAAATAGGCTTATGAATCTACAAATAGATCGCAGATAATTCAATAAAAATTCCAACTTTGAATTTAATTAATTTATAGCTTAGAATGTAATATTTACCTTGTGCAAATGATATATGTATATTAGAATTAAACAAAGATATGAATTAAAACTGAATCTATTAATCGTTTAATTTATCTAGATATTCTTTGTAAAGATGTTCTCTCGAACAGAATATAGAAACATGAATCGGCCACCGAATTTACAATGTATTACGTAACACATGCACCAGGTTTCGAGTCGTTCGTTTCAGTTGCTCGTGAGTTATGATATTCTTACACTTGCCAAACGAACACGCGTGTACATTACATTCAAGCAAGGCTTATGTACATCCCGACCATTAGGTTATTGCTACACTACAATTTCAACCCTATTCGCGTTCTCTCTACGACGACGCGACGTCTCGTAATTCACGAACCACCTACCGACCCCGAATTCGCTATTCCGCCATCGCCCTCCCCTTTCTTGCTGTTTCATGGCTGTTTTACGACGTCTCATGGAGTTAAAAATGGCTTAGAAATCTGTGCTCCATTCGAGTTTCTGTAGTTTCTATCTTGTTTGACTTCTAACGACGATTTTCTCCAGATTTTGCAGTACTGTGCAAAAGTTCTCTGTCAAGCAGAAATGGTTTGTTTCTATAAACAAATACAAACGTACTTACTTGACGCTACTTTAAATTTATCTTTACTTGACAAAGAGTATTTGATTCGTAAGTACCTTAAAATATATTGATTAATAAAAATGATTATTATTTTGTGAACTCTTTCGAGATTAATTTTAGAGATCTTGTTAAATAATTTCTCAACAAACCCTTCCCCTACTGTAATTTGTCTTTTTAACGTTTTGAACCATTTATTTTCATTTTTGATTCCCCTTTGCCGCACGACTCATTTTACGTGTAATTTATCAGCATTAATGAATCAGTAGGAAATCAAGAAAATCTTAATTTAATCGAAGGCTCTATTTATCAAAGTGTTTCGAGAAACTGAAACAAACGAAGCTGTAATCCAGTGATACTATGAAAAAAATATTCAAAGATTCGTTCCTATCTTACATCATACGGAAATATTTCTCATTAAATGCCATTATCAGATCGCTATCGCAAATGAACGAAGACTTTTGCAGGGCGCTGAGTACATAGAATTGAAAACGCCATACCGTTCACCATTTGTAACTTCTCATTTTATTTTCGCTGCCTTTCTTAAAACAGATCGAAGACAAAAGTATATATACTCGTTTCCGTCTTTTTTCGTAATTGTTTCTTAAACAGTTTGAAAGCAACTGGCGACTTGAAAACCCAATCTTTAAGGAATCAAGGGAACAGAATCAGCTTTGTCCATAAAATGTATCGCATTAAGCATGACAATCACTTGGGAATTACATGGGGTATATTCAAATCATCAACAAACACCGCCCACTCATAAAATTACCTTAAGAGCCGTTTCTTGTCAGATTTCAGTAGAAATAGAAGCGAATCCAGTTCTCAGAGCTACGAGCAACGATTCAGACAAATTCCCCTCGTTTTTCTCCTCGTCCCTCTCTTTTCTCCCCTGTCCCGTGCCTGCTGCGGCAAACACATTAAAGCTACCACTGGTACGAGATGAAATTCTGTTTCGTGGACACAACAAAGAAAAAAAGAGTCACGTATATATGTATCCACGTGGAAGGGAGGTAAATATGAAATAGAAACGAGCAGTGGTATTTTTCGAGGACGGAAATGCCAAAAGGCTAATATAAAAGAGTAATTGGATTTTGTTAAATATCTTCGTAATTGCGATACTTGAGACCGTTACGATTTAATATGCTTGAAAATGTTCCCATGGTTCGTCGTGGGAAAAATCTGTCAGAAAGATAGTAATATGGGACATCCATTTTGAATTTTGATCTAACAAATCTCAGATTATAGATTTATAATGGAAATCTCGTGGATTTAGAAAACAAGAGAGAAACGAATTAGGGAGTTTTACGCGTGACATGTGCTGTATAAAATATTGCGGACTTTGTACAAGTTACGAATTTTTTCAGTTGTATTTCGAAGCAAAATAATAAAATAGAAAAAACGGTTTATTCACTTACTCTACGATGATCACGTGTATAATCAGAGAAAATAAATATTTGAATTACGATACGTATATTTCTTTAACGTTTACAAAAACTGATATTCTTTCACTTTGACAATTTTAAATAGCCTTCACGTTGACATAAATTTCATTCTTGGCATCTCAAAGGCGATTAAATTGCCTCTTGTTATTTTTTAATACATTTTTATGATCTACATAATTGTAGAAAATAGTGCACATTACACTCACGTCTCGTGATTTAAATCTATTGCTACCAACGCACCATTTTACTTTTCAATATTTTATCACATTCGAAAGACAGAATTTATCGTACGTTTTATAAAACACAGGTTCGCTACTGCATATTGTCGTCGATATTCTGAAATTGTAGTTACAAGAGAACGTTTCATGGTTTCTAGTTTTTTGAAAATCAGAAGATAAACCATCGTAAATCAATATTAGAGGGAAATACGATATTGGACAAATAACAGAACTGTTATGAAAATAAACGGCTATTATTGCGAGATCCTGTGAAACTTACAAATAATTTACAAAATAATAAATATCGTTGCTGTAGCTATGTAATTCAAAATCGTAGCGTTTCATGTTGCTACCCTATCCTATATTACTATCACTTTGTCTATTTATCAGATTCCGGTCGTATCACATCGATTACAAAGGAATTAATCGAAAATACTCGTTGTCTTTTCCCTGTAATGATAAATTACTGGATCAACGCGCTTGTAAACATAATGCGCGGCGATCGATGAAACGACCATAATCCGAAATATTCTCCGATAATAATAATCCTGAAATTTAACAGAACAAATCCCGCCATTGGAAATAGGGGGATGGAAGGGGAAAATTTACGGTCCTGGCAACGATGGCTCAATATTTCGTTTATCCGTAATCGTTGCTGGACGACCGGTTTTTATCGATTTCGTTTACCATCGCGCAAAATGGCCGTTATATTTACGTTTTGTAATTCACTGCGGTTCATTCGACGTGGTAAAATTGGCACGGCAACCATCCTCGATATTTCATACAATCCGCGCTAATTCTTGATTTCATTTCGTTTCTTGTTTTATGATCCTTTTTTCCTGTTGTAACGATCTTTTTACACGTAATAGTTCGAGCGTTCGACATTTTTCCAAGCAACGATTGCTTTATGAACGCGATTAATTGATTGGAATAATTTCTAGGGCATAATAACTCGACTGAGTAATTTTTATGCTGGAAATGGTTTACTAAAGTCTAAGGCATATATTATTGAAGCATTGAAAGGTATTAATGAAGTTGATTAAACTTTTGTTTTGGTAATATGTATAAAGCACAGGTGAGGTGTACAGTGTAGAGGCGATTAAAGAAAACGAGTCAGATATCCAGGTGAGAAAATGTTTATTTAGTTTAGTATTCATTTACATTGCATTTTTACATTTTTACATTTTACATTAGTTTACACTACGTATAATTTGTATAGTAGAATTGTATAAAATAAATAAAATATGATATGATGAAAATATGATATTGGCATTCCATGAGAGAGATGAAACAATTGTGTTATCTGTGTAATTATTTTATATTTATTATCTAATTAACAAACAATTCGTCAACAAGCATACTTTTCGTACCTTCAATAGACAATCTGAGTTGTTTAAATGGACGATTAATAAGATTCCATTTGTATTACAGCGATCGGTCAAGGCGTTCTCTACGCAATCTGCAAAAGCGTTCCATATATTATGAGAATAACAAAAAGATACAAATTTACTTACTTCCGAAAATACTAACGTCGCGGGCAACCTGGATCGTTTACGTTCTGCAACAAATTTCGATTTGCACCAAATTCACGTTGGTTCCAAAGACCGGTCTCTCCTCCCCCGTTTTCCCCAAAGATATCCAAAAGTGATTTCACTTCTCTTCTCTGATTCAGGTTTAGGAAATTGAACACCGTACTTTATTCCAACATTTCATTTTTATTATTTAATTTGTATTTTACAATTTCTCCAGCTGGAAATTTGGTAAATTTTTCTAACTTATATTCCAACGCACATTTCGAACAACACGACGATAATAATTAACCATACTCGAGGAGATAACTCAAGGGATACGTATATTTCTTAGAATTCAAAAGCCACCAAACAATAAAAATAAATAAAATTTAATTAATGATAATTATGCGACAATTATAGCGATATACGTCGATATATTATATTATCTCATATTATAGATATCATTATACATAGCTATATTATATTATACAAATTCAACTCCTAAAATTACCATTCGTAGAGAAAGAATCAACCGATTGAAGACTAGCGATCGACGAACGAGAGTCTCGTCTCGGAATCGAGGCCAACGCGAATATATTGAATAAGAGTCTCGACTAATCCGGCCTGAAAATAATCGTTTGTTATCAGCGTTAAGGTCAGTGGTACGTGGGTGGGTGGCCGCTAATCAGGCTATGCTATAGAGAGGACGACGAACCAGTGAGAAGAAACGCGGGTAGTGAAAGAAATAGAGCGAGGAACGTTGGGTTTAAGGGAGCGAGAAAGAGGAAGACAGAATTGACCACGCGTGAAATAGAGGAACAAAGATAGGGGAAAAGGAAAAGACAGAGAGAAAGAGATAGAAATGTAGAGATAGAGGGGTGTGAGGTTGGTCCTCCCAATAGGATTAACCCTCGTCCCGTTAATCCTTTTATTGGGGCGGCAAATCCTGCGACAGGTCACGAAAGAGGGTGTCTGCTAGACCTGGATTCGTGGCTGGATATCCAGCACGATAGAGACCGGGACACGAACCGAAGTATATCGAAATCGTTATCAGTCTCGATGGTCTAACGATTCCGATAACGGTCTAATAAAGGATCTACGTATGTCGAAAGGGTGGCGAAAATTTCGGATCTAGTCGTATAAGACTATTTAGCTGGATCGTTTGGTGATAATTCGAGTAATTGGCTGGATTCGTTCGATTCTATTTTGTCTTTGATGGTGTTTAACGGAGAAGCCAATAAGGAATAGGTTGGTAACGATTACGTTAAAATAGAAAAGGGAATAGTATGGGATGTGGGAGTTTTATTCAGCTCGCGTTTCAAAGAATAGAATAGCTCGTGATCTGAGTTTGCTAAGACGCGAACAGATGCGTTTTTTATTGTTTCTAACTGGAAGTAAGTAACGCACATATTCTGGGAATAATATTATCTATGCAAAGATGATACAAAAATTCTATAAGAAATTCTTTTGTTTTATAAGAAAATAAATTTCCGTTTTATATTATTTTATCGAATTACGTATGATCCATTTTGTTCTGTCAAAATCAAAATCACAACGTTCGACAGATTAGGTCTCATGTTTGTATAAAGATGCTTCGTTGTGAAAGACGTGTCTGTGAAAGAAAGACACTTTTCGAACAACCTATATATCACAGACTTATACTAATACTATCTTATATTGATTATTGCAAGTTCTATTGCAAACTATCAAATGCTCTTTGCTAGGAAAAAGTATATCGATGTTGTAAGTGATAATTGTCTTAAAACATTTCTATAGCGTAAACGATAAAAATCGTACAGTAGATAAGGAAAGGCGAAAGAAAATTGTGTCTGTATATGCGTATGTAGAAAAGGTATTATCCAGACATTTTCTCAGAAGTTTGTAACAATGACAGCAAAATAATTCTTCCGAAATCAAACGATTAAGCCCGATGTAGTCGATCAATCTGGCTTTCGTGTGGCTCACGTTTGCAAGTTAAATGCTGTCATGCATAACTATCAAAATAAGAGGGTAATGTAGCATAGAATGGACCACCATTTCAGGCCACTAAAATACCAGGAGATATCGATTGCATCGTACGCATTGTCACGAAAGAAATGTCACAGGACCCGCAGCCGGTAAAAGGCTTTCCTTATCAAGCCCAGTGACCGTTTGAAAATTCAGCTGTACGGATCGAAGAATAAAGCAATTCCGTTTAAATTCGCGCCAAGCTTTTTCACCTCCGACTAGCCACATCGTTGCCAGCTTGGACATGAATATACATATATGTATAGATTGCATGTACATTCTTTGTCAAAAGTTCGGAGCATCCATTGCTTTTTAGATGAAACAGACTTTTTCGTAGATTTTTCTCAAAAAATAAGGATACATTGTGATTATAACCTTTATTTTTAATTATAATTTTAATTCCTAACTTTTAATATAATAACGCATTCTATTCGTGAGACGTTGAATTTACAGCACAAGGTTGATGTTTTAAAAAATGATCTATATCTTGACTTATCATCGAATGAGAATGAACTGGTCCTATAAAAATCTTTTTCATAATCCACACAATTTCATGATTTCATTCGATATAATTCTTCCACGATATATAGCGTCCCGCTAAGATACTTGAACGCTTAACACAGAAAATTTTTACGTATATATTGCACGTATTATATGAACAGTTTTGAAATTTTATTAACGATGCATTCAGACACGATTGTCATAGTTATACCAGTAAAATTTCAAACCAATCTGAAAATACATATACGACTTACAGGAATAATTAGTATACGGGATGAATAATCACCCACTAGACACATATTACGTAGTAAGTATTAAAAACAGTCGCACTGAGTGTCGAAGCTTATTAATATGCCGGATAATTAACTATTTATAAACTTTCGTGTACTTTGTCATTAGTGGAAATATTATATAGGGTGGTTGGTAACTGGTGGTACAAGCGGAAAGGGGGTGATTCTATGCGAAAAAAGAAGTCGAAAATATAGAATAAAAATTTTTCGTTTGAGGCTTTGTTTTCGAGAAAATCGACTTTGAATTTTCGCTCGGTATGCGTGCGGATCCGTTACAACGATCTACAGTGAGATCCGTTATAACATACTACACGCGTACCGAACGAAAATTCAAAGTCGATTTTCTCGAAAACAAAGCCTCAAACGAAAAATTTTTATTCTATATTTTCGACTTCTTTTTTCGCATAGAATCACCCCCTTTCCGCTTGTACCACCAGTTACCAACCACCCTATATAATATTTCCACTAAATATCTTCATACCTCACTATATTTTCATACTTGTTTCAAACTCTACCAATGTAAGCATGACGGTCTCGTCACGAAGCCAATGAAATTTCAAAAAAGTTTCGCATAAAGTACATAAAATGTATATATGTATAGTATATATAATAAAAATATTCTATAACTCTTTTACGCGTTGAAATACTTTCGGAAGCCAGTGTACACTATAACGGTACAATAAACTTACATCTATACGCAGGTAGCCAGAACGAAACGACGAACATGCATTAGCGAGTATCGAAAACAGAAATGGGAACGACGGAGGCCTAAAACGCGATAAATAGGGATGGATAGAATACATCTACTTGGGTCAATGGTCGACTTAAGTAGTTGTATACCACTCGTACTGTCGTATGCACGAAGACGATGGATAAGCTCGTTGGATCGCGATCAAAAGGAAGGCCATCGATCTCCATTTAAATGCGGAGCCATGCTCCAAGTCAGAACGTGCCGCCTACCGATCAAACGACAAATTTTAGGCGGCCTTTGATGTCTGGCTGCGCGGCTGATTAAGTTGGACCCTTGCACGGTCAGATTCTTCGAGACGTGGCCAAATTGTCGAGACAGCGAAGCAGACGAAGGGAAGTGTGAAAAAGCGACGAAAGAGATAGGAAAGAAAAAAATGATAGAAAAAAAAAGGAAGATGGTAGGAAATGATTGAAGGGAGAAAGATATGGGACGAGAAGGGTTCTACGTTTTGCGTTTGAGAAAAGGGTTTATTTGTCGAGGATGTTCTGAAGATTTCTTTAATTTATCGTATTAGCCAATTTCTTCGAAAATCAGATTTTCTAGCGACGATTCCGTGTTTTGCATTTAAGAAGATTTATTGATTCGGAATCGTTTGAAGACTCTTTTAATTTATTGCGTTAGCAAATCTTTTTGAGAATTTCATCTTCCGGTGCTTATTATATCTTTCATATTCGAGAAGGAAATTTAAAGATCTTTTTAATTTATCGTAGATACAAATTTCTTTGATAATTTGGTATTTAAGTTTCTATGTTTTGTATTTAAGAAGGTTTGATTCATCGAGTATCGTATTGGTCGTGTTGATATTTCGATGTTCTATATTTTTTACATTAGAAAATATTAATAAAAATTGTTAAATTTTAGGATCTTATTTAATTTAAAAAAAAAAGGGATCGTTATCGTGATATGTTAGCATTAATATGATTTGTATAAAAGAATGCATAAATTAATTTTAGTTTAAGATCGTTGAACAAGAAAAGACGTGCAAAATTGCATTAGATCTAAAGAAGTGGAACTCCTTTTTTACCCTCTTAAAGGCAATATCAACTATTTATTGCGGTTAATTCTATCGCTATCGCGTAATTCAACAAGCACAGTGATCGCAACAGTTATTCTGCATAATTTATTCGATTCTCGGCTGTTCCTTTTACTCGCTGGCAGACTGTTCAAGCACGAGCGAGACATCTCAAAATAAACTTTCGTTCGATAAACCAACATTGAGAAGAGTATCTACGTAAAGTCGTTTCTCTAAATTATCAATGATGCGACAATCGTTTTACCTGGTATTCTTGAAACGATACACAGTGTAAAAACGAGAAAAATTATTGTCAAGATTAAGAGCACGTTATTAACAATCCATAAAATATATTAAACAACAGAAAAGAAACAAAAATGAAAGTAGAAGAGATAACGATTGTTAAAAAAATTCATATTTCAAAACCGATTCAAAACCCAAAAATCGGATTAAAAGTTTATTATCGAAACGTCGACGTGAAATTCACAGATTTAAACTCAAATGCTTCTATACGAAAATTTTCGTACGAAAAATTCCAAATTGTTGCGAAAATAAACCTTCGATAAACCAATACCATCACCGCAAACCTAAAAAAGGTTCGATCAATCCGTCTACATACAATCGTTTCTGCATACAATCAATTTTCCTTGCGATCAAATGCAGCAGCTCTCGCACGAACGAACTTACAAATCCAATCGTTTCGTCGGGTATTGAAAGAAACCGAATCCTGGCACCCTTCACGAGCTCAAGAAAGAAAGCAAGTAAGAAAGAAAATAAGAGAAAAAGGCGAGGAAAACTCATGAGACAACATCGGTGACGAGAAACGACTAATGGCGGGATGGTAGTAAAGGCCTGCGGAAAAAAGGGACGCGAACATGGTTCGGCCTAACAAATAGAAAAGCGAAGAAACCACCGTTCTTATCGTAACCGATAGGATCTCCAAATACCTACGTCCCCGACCGAATCGTTTGTCTCAAGCAAACGACGACACCTATGAAACCCTGATTTTCCTATTCCTCTTGTAATTAATCTTCTTTCGTGATCTTCGCAACCGGGCGTTCGATCATGTGTGTTGGCCGTTTACGCGGAACGATAAGTCCCTCTGGAGACCTTGACTTAGGGGGTGTTTCCAATATTTGGAAGGAACAAATTATTCGCGTCAGAATTTAAGTGTAACTTCGTTAGGATTTTTTTTTTTTTTTTTTTTGATCGTTGATGTTACGTATTGAGAATTTTCTTCGATTCAATATGACTACGATTATGGGAACTAGCTGTGTTTTGGATAATCGAATTTTTCGGTTCATCGAACGACTTCCATTTAATTACATTCCACAAGAAAAATTATAATCTTTTACGTATTACATATGTTACATACATATGTTTTAATTATCTTTATTCTGCCAATCTTCATGAGTTGCTAAATTGCATATATTTTTTATAGTTATTAGTTCCTCGGCGGTACTTTCTTGCTTCATTTTCTTCATACGATCCGATGACTATTCTGATGCTGTGTGCGATGTGTGGAGATATCGTCTTTTTCAATGTTTCACACTTTCGTTTTTTTTTATTTTGATGTATTTTACGTAGAAATATGTGTGATTATTGCATGAAATTTCATTGCATAAAAACAATCCGATTAAATTCATTATAATCATCTTACATCATTGAAGGAATATTCGTAAAATAGTAGAACTTCACGTATTTACATTGATCGATAAAAAATTATTCCTTTATCCTCGTGTATGTGTGTGTGTTTTTTTTTTAATACAGCAAGCTTCTGATCCGTTAATTTGAACGTAAACATGATCTACGATATCGTGGTATTGCTACACGCTCCGGTAATTAATCTAACTTTTTCAAACTCCAAAACAACGTCCCCGGTGCTCGAGTAACAAACATTTGAAGTTGGAGCACCTGTTTACCAGCGTTGACGCCGGATTTTCCTGAAACTTTCCTGCTCGAGTATATACTCGAGGCTTTCTCTTCTCTCCATTCGTCTCTTTTTTAGTGTTTGCAACGCGAAATTCCAGTCAATAAATCAAACCACTTGATGGCTGATTAAATCGTGAAAAACATCGTTTTTTTTTTTACAAAACCAAAATAACGTTTACGACTGAACCAGCAAACATTCGAAACATGTATAACGTTTAAAATTATTTCGTATGATGTGAAGCTGCTGTTAATTACCTATAAATATTAATTACCTAAAACTTCTGAAGTACGAGTGTATGAACAAATATGATCTTTTTCGTGAATTTCAACAATTTTTAAGTATGTTCCTCACTCCAAACTGCTTAGCTCTTATTTTCGTAGCTTTTAATTGAAATTTTGTAAAATCTCGACTTTTGTTAAATTATTTCCCTGTATTTCGTACAATCTGTTTCTATCAAAATTATATAAAAAAGGCAAATTCAATATAACACCTGTAATTAAGCATTAACATTTAAAAACGTAGGAAATTACAATAATTAATTTACGATTAACAATACCAAAGGACGAAGTAAACATTCCAAAGCACATTTTAAAGGGAAGAATTTAGAAAACACTTTCATTTAGAAAACATTTCGTACAGTCTGTTACTATCAAAATTATACAAAAAAGGCAAATTCAATATAACACCTGTAATTAAGCATTAACATTTAGAAAAGTAGGAAACTACAATAATTAATTTACGGTTAACAATACCAAAGGAAGAAACAAACATTTCAGGAAGAAGAACATTTTAAAGGGAAGAATTTAGAAAACAGCAAGGTAAAAGCAGATATTTCTGGATAAGATGAAATTTAATGGAAGATAACAATAAAAAGATGACGATAATACAATTAGATCTCTATGGACAATGCACATTTTAATAAAGTAACTCGATGCAACGTCCAACATAGTTACAGAGAATTACGAAGCCACAACAGGACAACGTTTGGTGTTTGTTAATGGCGTCGCCGACATTTCAATTACACGATAACGCAACGAAAGCTTTTGTCGTTTACTTGCAAGTTAACGTTCGCTCATGAACGTCATAAAAGGTCGCGCAGCCATCGTCATCATAGTCTCTATGAAAAAGTATTTTAACAAGTACGGAGGATAAAAAGAGGAAAGTAAAAAATGAGAAACGAAAAAAAGGGAAGAGGAAACGTTTGTAAACTTAACTACACGGAGAATATTCATGAAACGTAACCGAGTTGGAAGAAACATAGCTGGCTATTTCAAATTTTAATCAGACCCCGTGCACGCGAAATAAATGTCGATAAACTGTATTTAGTCTTCTATTCCTTCGAACGAAACTCGCTCGAACTTGCTTCGAACCTTCTAACAGAACTTTCAGTTTGTTTTTTTTAGCTTGCTACGATGTGGAATATTGAAAAGAAGAAGTTTCGTGATAACCTATATAATTTAATCGATTAACCTTTAACCACTTCTAAATTAGGTTCCAAAATTGATGAAACTCATTTATTACAAGTGGTATGTTCGCTTATCGTTTATTAAGCAAATAACACATTTAACTATTAATCAAAGACAAGATCTGTGATATTGTATGGTAATCGTAAAAATCTGTAGAAAAGTTTACGAACATTTTAGTAGCTCGCCGATTTTATTTCACAAAGAGAAATAGAAGAAAGGAATTCTATGTAGCAGACATCTTGAGGAGACGAAGATTCTCGATCTAAGTCTCGGTTCTCGATCTAAGGTGGTTCGTTCGAGAACACATCTTCTCGCGAGCCAGGTGCTCAACATCTCCGTTTCGTCGTTTTGCCATCGGAAAGCTGTCAGACACAGGCAGTTTCTTATCGTGTCGGTGATCTTCCATAAAACAAGTCGGAAAAGGGCGGATGTTCACCGCCCGTTTTCTCCCCTATTGCCAGCTTCCGTTGGCAATCGAAGAGCTCCTTTTTTCCTCGCCTGTTCTCTTTCCTTTTCCCGATGGTTTCGCGGTTTGTTAAAAATGATCGCGATACGAGACAAATACGAGGGTGAAAACTTCTCGCGTCATCCGCGAGAGATTTCATCCCGGCCTTTCTTCTTTTTTTCGCGTCGCGCTAACTTTTCCGATCAAAGTGCAGATAAAGCGTGTCGAGGAAAAAGAAAATCTCACGGCGCTGCTATCTCCCGGGAAAACAGGCTGAAAATCAAAAAGGGTTGCGAGAGAACGTTAAGGCGAGCAATCTGGCGCTCTCGAAATTGTACAACACGCGGTATTGTTCTTCGCTGAAGTTTAATCGTGCAACTTGTTACGCGTATTGCTTGTGCAATTTTTATTACTGTACGAAAACACGTTTCATAAATACACTGATACGTTCATTGCGCTGTTCCAGGAATAATAAGTAACGTTCTATTTGACGAGTTATCGTAATGTTTTAATTATGCGTAGTCGATTTCGATTGATAGAATGTTAAATATTTAAATCGAAATTTCGATTCGACTGTTCGAGTTGGAAATTAAACGGTTTGAATTCGATCGACGTCAAAAACGCTACTAAAGCTGCTTCGAATATTCCATTGTTTTTATTTTATTATTTATGGGGTACATAATAGAGATCGTTGTACCATTACCAGTAATTAAGATACTTGTTCCTTCTTTATAAAATATAGTGCGCGTTAATTAGTGTAATTAAATTACAATATAATAGAATTAAATTATAATTACGTTTGTTTCTGATGATTGTCTGGATTACCAGTAAATTCAATTTAATTGGAAATATTATTTCACCTCGATACTTTCATTGAAAGTTAAATCGAACATATAGAAACTCACATTTTCTTAAGAATCGAACGAGTGAGTATCTCACGCCACAGACGAAGACACGAAAAGAAATATATATTTATTTACATATCACGTGTCGTTTACTAGAAGCTAAATTGAATATATTGAATATACATAGGTACACATAGTAAAGTGGGACCATTTGAATCACTTAATCTCCAACATCTTAAAATTCTATTTTGAACTTCCTACAAAATTAGTCAAACTTGTTATATATTATGGGACACCATTGGTCTTTGATAAAATAACGAAATAATTAAAAAATATCCTGTACTTTACTTATAGCAAGAAAAACGATGAAAAAACGAGAAAATAACTGAAATTTTATTATTGTTCATTATTTAGAAAAAGCATAGCAGAGTTATTTGAATCAGCGAGAAGTTAGTACATGCAAATAAGCGACACAACAATTTTCAAAAATAAGATAATATACACATGCTATTGAATAATGAAATAAAAATAAAAATTGTTCATAACCAATGTTCTGTCCGAAGGAACAACAACACGAGGATCGTCGATAATTTTATGACGCCAAGTTTCGAAGACAAGAGACAATTTTTTTAATCGAAACATTAACACGGTTTTTCTTAGCCGTGATAACAGTGCTTATAATTTTCTATGTCCATCCTGTCTCGATAGTGTAGTATCGGAAATAAAATATTATTATTGATGATGCTTTATTTACAATAAATGGATTGTACAGATGTTGATCAAGCAGAAGAACGATGGTTGTTTAACGTAAACTAATCACAATAACGTACTATAATCTAGACAAATCAATAGTTAATTTGCAACTCTCGTCACAACAGATCCAACTCTCTCTCTCTCTCTCTCTCTCTCTCTCTCTCTCTCTCTCTCTCTCTCTCTCTCTCTCTCTCTCTCTCTCTCTCTCTCTCTCTCTCTCTCTCTCTCTCTCTCTCTCTCTCTCTCTCTCTCTCTCTCTCTCTCTCTCTCTCTCTCTCTCTCTCTCTCTCTCTCTCCCACGCGGACCACACTCTCACGCCAACGCTAGCAATACTATCTCGACAACGCAACTCGCATTCTCTGACTTCTCGATTCACACTCTCTGGCTTCTCCACTGACGCTGACTGTTCTAGCATCCCTTTTCCTTTTCTTTTCCGCAAACATTCGTGGCCAGGGTCATGTGGGCCTTTTCTACGAAAATATTCAATTGAAGGACCGACGACACATTGATGGACCCGACGACGCCTCGGCTCTCGCGACATTGTTTATGGTTTACCCGATATCTCTTAGGCCTTTTTGTCCACGATACTACAATAGCCGAACCTGTCATAAACGCGATTACTCACGCGAAGGATAATTTAACTAATTATAACGGACCGATCTGTCGATATCACCAGAAGGAATTTCCACGACCATTACCTAAGCGTACGAAGTCTCGTGTTCGTCCACGTGTTGTTTGCCCGCTTCCCGCCAAGGGTTGCTCGCGACTCGAGTGCACGGAAATGCGCTAGTAACATCTAACGAGCATACTGATTGGGTCTCTCATGCACATTTTTGGACTTTCGTCTGGGCCTTGACGAACTCTCGATCGAGTCCAGCAAGACAGAGAAAAATCAAAATCGATTTAGCTTTCGTACCAAATTTGCTGACCGCCAACCCTATGTGACGGGTTATTTGTATTTTATTTGAGAATCGTCTCGAGAAGCAATCCTTTGGCGCTTCTGTCTCTTTACTCCAACCATCGATCCATGAGTTTCTCGAAGCTTCGCAACATAGTTTCGGTGGCGCATCTTTTGCGGATAGTTGATCGTTTCGCGCCTATTCCACTCGTTTGAATCAGCCATCCGATATTAATTTAACGAGCGACAAGCGCGGTGCATCGAGTGAACGAACGCGGAATTTGACAAATTGCAAGACAAGTTACTTGACTCGAATATCCTTCTTATTCTAATAACCCTAATTAAATTAGCTTAATCTAATTCTTAAACTCATCGCTTCAAACCAAGTATGTGGACCACGATAAAACCTGCAATTTTGTCAAAGTCAGTCCCCATTTCTCGTCACATTTCTGTGACACAAGGTTGTTCGGGATGATAGGTATATGTATTCTATTCTTGTTGATAGAATGACCATCATTAATCACCAGCGCGTTGTCAAGTAGAAACAGGCGCAACACCACAGACTCTCTCTTTCCTTCTTTCTCTCACCTTTGTCACTTCTTTCTTTTCTTGCTATCGACCGAAAAGTCTAGGCGTCCATGACGATGAATTCTCCTGAATCTTGAGGCTAATACGATTCCGCTCGCGTCTCAGCATGCTCGATCAAGCGACGAAGATGAAAGGGTTGGAAGTAGAAGTCTCACTTTGTGGAAAATCTCAAAAGAAGATCGACCAAAAAAAAAAGAAAAAGGAGCAAAAAGAAAAACGAAGAAAAGAGAGAGAGAGAAAAAGAGATATAGGGTCCGCCAGGGAAACTGGACGGTTCTCGGGAAATTCCATTGCGTTATTACGCGTCTTGTGCGCCACATATAGCGGAGAAAGAATAATGGCTGTTTCCTGCGCCGACTTCCAGCCCTTGCTCGAAATGAAAAATCCAAGGACGCCGGCGGTTCCGGACATGCGCAGGAAATGAAGCAGCGAGCTTGATCTCCCGATTTTTTTCGCAATAATATCCAACTCAAGATAAATATCACGACTGGGAGCCTTAATCCGTGTTTGTGAGAGAAGTTGGTCTTTGCGCGTTTTTCTTTTTTTTATTTAGCCAAACCCTCGACCCGATGAAGTTAAAATCGAGAAAGGAAATTCTCACAGAAGCGATCTCTTAGGCTTGTAGCAGGAGTTTGCCTTGCGATTACCGTCTTTGGTTTATTTGGGTGATTTGCGAATTTCAAAGTTTCCCGGAAACACTTTTCTTTTTTGTACGTGTATGAATAGATAGAAAGTGCGGATTTATTTATTTCGATTTACGACGTTGTTAGGAGGGTAAGTTTGGTTAGCTGAACAAATAAGAATATATTTTTAGTTATGATGATTAATGCTGATCGATCATAATTATTATCTACCTTCAGTTTCGTCAATTGTCTACTCATATTAATTTTCCAATGCCTCTAATAATTTCATTTTTATCATTCATTTTTAGTTTATTTATAAATACTAATATAAATTCTTTTTTGATTGTTCTATAAGGATTGAGAGGGAATATGAAATGTCTTTCCTACCGTATTAATTGATATCGATGTACAACGATTCTTAGAAATAGACGTGTCTCTATAGGAATGAAAACACGTATTTTTTATTCTCATTTAGTTAATAAGAAAAATTGTTCGAAAACAACTTTTTCACGCGATTTAAAAAAATCCTACAACGTGTGATTTAACTATAGGTAAACTCTTCCCGATTTATAATTTTACTTTTCTTTGACAAATTTCTTACCTTTTTCGGCGATAAATTCTCTCAGATACTTTCCAAAGTATTTCGATTCTTACCTGTGTCTTTCGAATAAATTCCACAAAGATCGCAATATATAACAACAAGAGTGCAATATTCGGCGAATGAGACAAATACAGATGAACATTCCAGCCGGAATTCAACATTTCTTGCATAGATGAGGTTCAAAATTGTCTTACCGACAGAAAGAAATTCAAAGTCCACATCCAATAAAGAGCGGTTATTATCTTCCAACTATTTCGTTACTTGATAGATAGATTATCACCTAATGACAAAATCCGCAATCACTTAGTGACCAACCCGATATCTACGCTAATAACGTTACTCTGCTTTGTATCCAATGGTCATAAAAAATATTTCAACTGCAAATTGTTAACTCCCCTGCGGAGATTCCTCTCTAAACTGCATTTCCCTTGGATGTCTGTGCTTCTCCTAGCCCGGAAGCGCGTGTTCGCTTTCCGCCACAGGAGTGGCTGCGGAATTCTGAAAACATAATACACCTACACGATCACGTCGAGCTGATATTCACTTTGGCTCTCGTATATAACCGTTCATCGGTGAATTCTAGAAATCTGGCGGCCGAGCTACTGCAGTAACTTTGCTCGAGGCCGAGATAATCGGTAAATCGAGGAAACTTTCTCTATTGTGCGGCGGTAAGTTCGCGGCGAGGAAGGGATCCCAGGAAACAGAGGCCCTGATAATTCTGATAAGAACGCCGTGTACAGGTGTCTGTATGTATGTGTACGTACGTATGTATGCGCACGTAGACCGTAGAGACGGCTGTTAAAGGACAAGTAGGAACACGCGTGATAGGACGAGTTAGCAACTTAAATGGCCCGTGAACCGTAGTTGGAATTACTTGTTGTCTAGTTGCTAAATATAATACGAGGGGACAATTCCAGATACGCGTCTATACTTGACGCTAAATTACGGTTTCGAGTGTCTTAGAAGACGGGAGTAGAACGCGCAACCAGCATCGCGTTGCTGCTGCCATCGCATTGTCGCGAGTAATATTCGTTGAATTGAAGATCTAGTTGCGTTTACAGAACCCTCCGAGCAAGGAAAGTTGGTGAGTTTTAGCCGAGATCTTGTATTTTATTGAATGTGAAAACACCATGCTTTTGTTGAATTCTGTGTGTGGAACTTATAGTAGCTATTACTAGACTGATGAGATTTACGAAAATTCATATTTTTATAAATATAAATAAAAAATGTTTTATATATAATTATTTTTCTAATATAATTACGAAATTATTTCACGAAGGTTTCTCATTTAACAAATCAAATACCAATCTCATACCATTAACACACCTGATATCAAAGTATAGTCAATAACCATTTCAAACATCAAACCTTCATCAAGTTTTATTTACCTTCTATTAAAGTAAGCTTGGAACAACTTGCGTTTCATTCGAATTTTAATTCATTCAATCTCCTCTGAAAACGTTTTCCATTCACAAACACGCTTTAATTTCCATACATAATTAGTGGTATCTCTTTCAACTTATTAATTATAAAATCTCTCATTTGATGAAAGAGAAACGGAAGAACGCGGACAAATTCGTACGACTCCGTCTCACATCGAAAAAGACTTCCACTAACTTCTAACGTTTCATTAACCCATTTCCACATGCATGTCGCGTGCGTGATCAAGCTCGTTAGTACAGTCCCGTCAAGTGGGAATCATGTTTTTTTCCCTCATTTCCTTTCCTTCTTTTTTTTCTTTTTTGTCATCAAGTAGTTCCGCGAGAATCGTCCGACTTTCTTCGTTCCGGGCCACTCGAGATCTCGCGGAGGGAGTTTGGTTACATTACGGACCGGGATGTTTGAAACTTTTCGAGTGAAAAATAATTCCTGCAATATTCGAGTCTTCCAGAAGAATTTCCTCGACGACGAGTAGCGAACCGTTCCCGTTGACGGCCCCTGCGAGTTACGTCCCGACTTCTGGAAACTTTTTCGCGCGGGAATACCACGCGGGAATAGGGGTCAGACGGGGAAGAAAAGCTTCTTGAAATAATTAATAAGTACACTCGACGCTTCTATGACACGTGCAACTTCTTTGTTAACGGCTGAGCCGAACGTTTACGAATGTATTCTCGGAAGAAAATTCTAGATAAATTTCCACCTTTAGCCGTGGCTATAGAATATTTATAATAAAAAATAACGGTTTCTTGAATTTTCTGTTCTGGTTTGGAATTATGTTCTGATGGAATTATTCTATTTGAAAGAGAGGAATATTTAATAAAATGATTCTTAACATAGAACATATTCGTATTATTTCTCGACGGTTTGTTATAATCTTTTAATTGTACCAGTTAAAAATATATATTTTTGGTAAATGCTACAAGGTTTGGCAAGAGATATTTAGCCGCAAATAAAATATTGATATGTCGTTCTATTAACAAAAAATGAGGCAACAAACGTTTGTTCCTTCAGCAGTACATTCGAAATTCATTCTATTCGAAACGATTATTCTCCTGTTCCATTTTATTAAAGAATGACGCGCATTTTAGATTTATAATTTTAAAAAAAGCAGCTTGTAACAGTTATCACAAGGACCTTGTATAACTATAAGGAATTTTAAATGGTATATTTAATTTTAATGCTAAATGTACAAGAAAAAAGAAGGGAATACTAGTTTCTTAAATTTACTTTTTATATGGTCCATGGGACATTCAGTGGCAAGATCTCCCAGTAGAAATCTTCCTGTTCGTTAAAATGTAAACTATCAAAGCTACATACTAAAACACTGTAATATCGTAGTTTCAAAGCAGAATCGTAAAAGCGAAAGTACAGGATAGGGAAAGGGAACGAGGTCTATCGGTAAAACCCTCAGTGACGTGGAAAAGCCGCCATCGCATTTACCATATTTGGGCCTGGGTGAATGATGGGCTGCGTTGGTATATAAAATAGCGCGAATGAACGGTTATAGGTAGAGAAGGTGAAAGGGGATTTTTCTTTAATATAAAAGAGAGTTGTAAGTCGCCAGAGATGTCGTACGTACTTCGGGACGTAATATTTGTCGTCATATATCAATTTTCTATTTCGTATAATTTATTCAGTAAATATATCAAACCATATGTATATCGTTTTGTATTAATTGCGATATAATCACGATTATTTCGATGTTTTTTGAAGAATTCGCATTCAGTAAAAAAAAAAAAGTCTATTAAAGATTTATTCTCCGTGTAAGATTACTTTTCATGAATCTACAACATCCTTCCAAACATCCGTTTTAATTACAACACGAAATTGTACTTCCAACGATAATCCGCTAATATTTATTAGAATCAAGTTACTGATTTAATTTTAGTAACCATTGTATCATAATATCGTACACGTTTCAATTTTTCTTTCCATTCTCCCACTGAACTTCTTCCTGTTTCCCTCGTTTCACTCTATCGCTTTCCATTTAACTATTAACTATCTTTCCTATTAACAAACAAATAAACAAACTCTACAATTTGTTTCTTTAATCGAGAAACACAGATCTCCTTACTCAGAACCAAAGTACGGATATTCATGGAAATTCATATCTTTATGAATATAATTTAGGAAATGGAACCTAGAGAGGAACTTGTTCCAGCTACTAAATATCCATAATAAATACCACACTTCGAATATTTCATATATTTTTTGCCCATTATGCGTATTCCGTGCATTTCTCAACCTCCAAATTTCTCACAAACGTATAAAACTATTACTCGTGACGTTTTTCCTCTGAGCCCTCTCATTTATCACTAGCACTAGTAACCAGCCTGCGGATATTTATGCAAATTCGTACTTTTATTGTAGTAATTACAGAAGTGGAATTTAGGGAGAGATTTATTTCATCCGCTAGATAATATAACGTGTACGTACTTTATTTTAAATATTCTATAGAATTTTACATGCATTCTCCTTAGTTTTGAATTTTTCATGAATGCATGAAAAATCCACAATCTATTAACGCGTAATGAACCCACTATTATCTGTCATCCGTATTTCGCGATATCGTTAAAGAAACGCGAATCATTTAGAAAATCTATTTCTTCCGAGGACATAGCGAATATTCTCGTTTATCGACGTCAATTTGTTAGACGAAAGACGCGTTACAGCCCGAAGCGAAGGGTGTGCATCGTGCGGTTGGCTGGTGGGTGAGGGTGTCATCTGCACGGATGGCAACACCTCCGTGTGTGCATAGGATGGAAACTTCGCTGGCATCATTAGTCTGTCCGAGGTCGGCAAGCAGGCGTAATCTATATAATAATAGACGTTAACTTGTTCGAACCAATACGAGGAGTCGATAATACCATGACCATCTGCTGCCTATTTTATCGCGAAACCCTTCTGCATACTTGTCGCAACTTTGGAATATGTATTTCGTAGGTTGGAAGGGAGAAACAGGTGTTCTTCGGTTATATGGTTGCTCGTATAATCGATGTTGTTTATTACCGGTGAGGGAAGGATACAGAAAGTTATGTTTCACGGCCACGCGAGACCATATTAAACAACTCCATCGAAACTGGTCATTATTAATTTTTGGAATATTATATAGATCAATCGTGTACTCTGGTTATGGCGAAATGCAGAAATTTGGATAAAACGAAGTGGATCGGCTCTGATTTGGAATTGTCTATTTCCTTGTGAAGAAAAGTACATATCATGTCGTATACGGCAATGAGCTAATATTGGAAATTGTTTCAGATTTTACGATTTTACGAAAAGAACATGTTTTTGTTTTTTATTCATATCGAAAATATTTAGTTCTGGCTTCTGCAAATTTTGTAATTCTCGTTTCAGCTTCTCGATAAAATTATGAAACACTAGAAGAAATATACTTGATCTTGTTGTACAAGAATTAAGAGTAACGAGATTAAATATTCAATAGCATCTCTATTCGTTCGTTCCTTCTTTTAATTCGATTTTATCAAGTTTTATCAAGATTTTTAATCCTCTTATATTAACAGGATCAGGATCGAATTGAAAGTTAATAATCAAATCAATGTCAGTTAGATCAATCTAAGAAGACACAAAGTATCGGAGAAATATAATTTTAAATTCTGTTTGATGGTACTTTAAACCAATACATCGGTAGTTCGATCGCGCGGATCAAATAGGATATTTCCTAACATCTCCGAGTTTCAGAAACTGTGTACGTTAAAGTTTCGTAGGCTACTTAACGTACACAGGACCAAACGATCCGGAAGCGGAACTAGCGAAAACACCGAGCGAATTCGAGTCGGCTAAATACGGCTCGTAAATGTTCCGATAATTCGGCACAGTTGGTGGAACGGTGCGAAATCGTGCAACACGATCGATACATCTGCGGCGAACAAGCCGACACTCGATAAAACGGACAGAAAGGTTTTCGAACTGCAAAACGCGAAAAGGAGAGGCCGCGGTGGCGATATGATATCGAGTAAAGCAACGATTCAAACGTTTGGAGCTTCGCCAACCCGAGTACGCGAACACACCGAGTAAAAGAATCGTCTACACGAGAGAGGAAGAGCGGAAGAAGATACGCTTTGTATAAGATGTGAAGGGAAAAAGAATACTTGTTACTTCTTTGTTGGTGAATTTTTATATTTATATTGACAGACGTTTGGTATGGTACGTAGCTACGGAAAAATGATGGAAAATTCTGTCATTTGTGAATTTAGCTGTTTGTAGGTAAACTGAATCGTGTACGTTCAAGTTGTAATTTTCAGTCATACTACGGTTGCAGAAAATTTAATGAATCTATTATTACTAATTAATACCTCTTTTACGTTATACGATCATTTACTTCGGTAAACATTTTTTTAGTAAAAAAAAAGAACTTCAGAGAGAGTAAATCAAGAATGAAATTTATAGGTGAAACGAGATAATGACACGGTGTAGATCGTTCATTGATGGTTAACACGTTTAACATGTTGTATAAACGTTGTATTAACATACGAGTGAGCCTTCCTTGTCTTTTGTCATCAATACGCCTTTCTTTCTTGTCAAAGTTCAAAGTTGAAGGTTTATGTTAATCGGTATAGGTGTAAAAATAGATGCTTTAGATATAAAATCTGTTTTTGTATTTATAAGAGTTTGATGCTTTAAATGGATCTTATCGACGATGTTAAATATAAATAGAAAATACGCGAGGTTTTATGTGTAATTTAGATTTTGGATTATTTATCAAGGATAGCGAAGATACCGCCGTAAATAGAAAATTCACGTTATATATTTTTGAAGAATATTTCTGAATGTTAGGAACGAAGAAGAAACACAGATCGATCGGAACGGGCGCGAAAGTTCGGTGATCAGTGTTTTTAAAAGAAGAAACCCACTTCCCTCCAATTACCGCGCTCGAGAACCCGTTTTCGTATTTGCATAATTCATGAGCTTCGAAAGTGGGCCACCGTATAAATCCCAAAATTCCGATAGTTTGCCTCCCACAACGTTATTCGAATTCCATCGAAGAACTTAACGGAAGAAATTCCATCTTGTTTAATGAAAATGAGAAAAGAAAAAGATCGAAGGATAAGAATGTCAATGAGCAAGTCAATTCGCTAGACAATTTCCTTTGTTAGGAATCTCCTATAAGAATGGAAATTGAACCTTTGTTGTGAAATTGAACATTCGACTAAGACAATCTGTTACATACGTACAATATATTTATAATAAATTTCGTTACGTATAAATTTCTTATTTTTCTTTTTACATGTTTTAGTTATCTCAAAGATAAAGCGCGTCACATTTACATTACAGAAATTAAAATCGATCTAAATGACGTTGATGCTGATTAAAGTACGATCCGATGTTCTGACGAACTGTCATTTTGTCGAATACGACAGATCGATTAAACATACAGAGTATCGTAAAATATTAACAGAGATTAATTATAGTCGATGAAAACAGTTCACGTACAAAAATATCGTTTGAGACTTACTTCGAAGTAAATATAAATAATTTTTATTTTACGCTAGAAGTATGCTACTATCAATGAATTAGCCGACAGATCATTCTTTTTATCCCACTCACGCTTCATATTTCTCACTCTGGTAGAATGGACAAAATGCTATTCACGTTCTGTCATTTGCTTAAGTTCGTGAATCTGGGATGAAACTTTCTTCATCATTCTGATGCCTAGCATTAACGCTATAAATATTTCCCACGTGTTCTGCGACGTTCTACATAAATTCTTCTGAATAACTACGTGCATTTCCATCTTCACGTGTTTCATTCGTTACAACACGCACCCGTTGTAACCACAGCATAACAGATTAAAACAAGTAAAAAGAAAGAGCTGCAGAATGTTGAGGCTCCACTGTGACGAACCGCAAACACAAAAAGAATTTTAACATAAAACAAGGACAAAATATTTTTCTTCATTCCATTGATAGAAAATGACATTTAAGGCGCATCACATAACTAAAGAATGTCACCATCGGGGACCAAGATAAAAACTATCGCAAGCCGTTAGAAACAATAGAGTTTTTCAAAGAACGATGTGAAAATGGTACGCAACGGGGGAGCCAATAAACTTATAACTTGCTAAAAAATAAATTCTTGGATCGAACACGATCCTGAAACATCTTTTCTATAATATTTTTTCCAACCCCGCAATTAGATCGACGAGGTTCATGCCCTTTTGAGCGGGGG
>NT_176547.1:356423-367121 GCF_000188095.3 Bombus impatiens | reverse complement strand
GGGGGGGGGGGGGGGCCCTCATTAACTATTTCGTTGTTATCGTTATTGTGGCAACGCCGCAATTTCGGCAGAATTACACGCAGCCTACTTTATTTTAATTATTCTTTTATGCGGACTGCTACGCGGTACCTTTCGCGGTCGCGCCCGTAGAAAAAGCAAAGGGACGCAAACGACCGTAGATGAGGAGATGTAGACGAAAGAGGGGACTACATGGGAGGGGTATGGGTGCAGAGGGTGGCGAGGTGGTCAGAAGGGACGGACGGAGGGATAGGAGTACGAGAGAAAGGAAGAAAAACTGGCCGGCGGCGCAGCGACGCCTTTTATTTTTGTTACTCCACGGGCAGCGCCGCGTGTACGCTGCCGTTTCCAGCAGAATTCAGAGATCCGCGCGGCGCTGTGACCGGCATTTATTGCGGCCACCCCCAAGGGTGCATTTATATTCATAAGCATAATGGGGCATCGTGACGTATACGGTCGCGGCACGCTCGACTCTGTCCCTTCGCTCTTTCATCATTATTAATTCCACTGGGCCCCGTTGCGTCCCACGAATTCGTCTCTGCTTTCGCCTTCGCCACCTTCGACCCTCCAACCACATCCTATTGATCTCTAACTCGACCAACAGCACACGACCTTTGATAAAGACTGATAGAAAGTCACTATTTTTCATCATTTTTGTATTACTCGGTACTTCGTTTCTTTAAGTTTCTATATTCTTTCGAATTTTTAATTAGATTATTATTCAGTTGTGAAGATTTTTTAAGTGCGGTAACGATGGAAACGGTGTAGTTAAAACGAAAGCCACTGTCAAATCGTAAAAGTACGCACATTTAGATAAGATTTGTGAGTATCGTAAGATGAAGCTACCCCTGGTACGAAACACAACAAAGTTATTGAAACATTTTACTTTCGCTATTTTTCGCTAATAGTTTAATTAGATGATTACGTGTCAAGCTCAAAGTGGAGTGCTCTGTATAAGGACGATTCTGTATGAAAAAATAAATTAATATATTAGTTGATATACATAGTTAAGCGTTAAATAACGTTAGTCTGCGCAACGTCCGCTGGATTTTTCCTACTCAGGCAGCCGTTCTAAAGCACTGCACGGCATTAAGATTCCTGTAGCGAATCCGCATTTTTGCGCCTCTCTATTTACGATTTCACGGCGAACGACTCTCCAACCTGCGGTTTCTTCCTGATCTATTTGCACCTCGTCGCGCCACTTTACCGCCCCTCTAACTTCGCTCTCCGATCTACCCCATGCTTGATTCGTCGTCAGCTGGCGAACTTTGCGTTCATTAGTTTTTCAACCCCTACTTCTGTCGTATAACGACGCGGAGAGTCCTTCGCCATGAGAACCTTCTAATCGATATGCGATGCCGCGTGTTGCATGCAAGTCGTTGCGTCAAGTAAGCGAGAAGGATGCACGACCAAACCTGCCTAGCAAATGGCCGACCTATTATCGGCTTTGCATACGTACCGACTCCTTTTTTCAAAAACACTGCCCCGAGAAGGAGACTGCTTGATTCTGGGCACGTTTTGCCTTTGATAGGGGCGACGTATAGCTAGCACTCCTCGCAAAGATACGAGAACAGACGTGTAGTGACTCGTGTAGGTTTGACGAGGTAGAAGTTAAATTTTAACGTGGGTAGTGTGAAAAGACAGATAATTGACGAAGTTAAAGACGTAACATGACGAGTTGAGAATCACAGTGGTGTATGTAAAAAGTTTACAAACAGTGGTTCTTCTCTTTAGTACAAATATTAGTTCCTCTTTGGAAGAGGGTACAGCTGAGACACGAAAGGGAACTTGGTAAATAGTTGATGAGAAGGTAATATAATTTTTAAATAAATAGTATGAGAGGATCGATCGTAACCGATGATATCAAAGTAATACGAGGAGCTAAGAATCATAATGGTGTAAGTAAAATATTTAAATACACGGTTATTCATATGTTTTGCAGTCTTTAGAAGAATTATCCGCTTAATTCGGTAATGAAATAAGTTAGAAGTTTAATATCCTGGCATGGTTTGTTAACTTTAAAGATTATGCGTAGGTTTTTTTTACGATGGTAAAAGTAAAACATCGTTTTACGCAAAGTAGCAGTGGCCTGACTTTATATCACTATGACTTTAGTCCGCGATATGGAGGTTGAGCTAGGATTAAAGAATGGAAATTATTAAAGCTTATAGTGGAGAAAAAAGTGTGTTGTTTTAAGGTGCAGAAGTTAGGTACGGAAGGTTATTCGCAAAGTTTGACGAGTTTAAATGTTTGTATCTGTGTGTTACAGGGTACATTATAGTATTAATTGGTTATACGGTTTAAAACTAGCTCGCTATTTAGGGAAATTCTCCATTTATGGTATACGAATGTCCCATTGCTCTTAAATATGTATATATTATGAATCAATCAGCTATTAATTGCTGTTGTTACACATATTCGCAGATTAATCTATCCGACGAACAATTTTCCCTGAATATGTTTCTACATTTAATATCGGCAAAAAAATTAAAAAAGAATTCAGATTCCCGAATTAACGCAAATTAAAAATAAAAAATGAAGAGACGAAATTAAAAATTACGAGCTAAGAGATAAAATGAAAAATATGAAATTAAAGATTAAACATGAGAAATTAGCGACTGGAAATTGAAAATTAAAAATTAAAAATAAAGAATTGAAGATAGAAAATTATAAATTAAAGGTGGAGAATTAAAAACTAGAAAATCACAAATAAAGAATTGAAAGTAAAAAATTATAAATTACAGATAGAGAATTAATAATTGAAAATGAACAATCGAGTAGAGGTAAAAAATTAAAAATTGAACATCGAAATAACGTTCTACCTCCAAAATACTTTTTTACTGTAGCTAGCGTGATAGATGAGCAAAATTTTCATGTTAATGAGCTGTTACTCGCGCAATTCAACGCGAGCGCTCGTGAGCGCGTGCATTACGCGCGGCTGTAGGAAAACTCGCGCAGACAGCGAAGCGTTCGATGGAATTCTCTTCGCTTTGTTCGCTACCCGATAATGAAAAACAGAGTTATTGGACTTCTGGCTATGCTTTGACACCTTTGAATGGATATTACACGTTTGCCACTGGGCGAGGCAACGAGAAACGCAGCTTGCGAATGAAATTACGCGTGAAATGCCGACGCGGCTCGTTGAACTTTGTCGCATGATTTTCGTGCAATTCGCTTCGTTTACTCGTTCGTTATTCGGTCTGAGAGAGGGTATACCTAAATGGCGGTGATCATTCTTTTATGATAATTGACAAATTATAGCGTAGTACTTTTCTTTTACTACCAATGAAATTAATACTTTTATGATATTGTTTGGCTAGATTTACGTTGCAACATGTCCTATACATTACTCTGGAACAATCGCACGAGTAGTTGTTAAAATTTTACGTCATATAAAATCATGAGAAATTATGCGTAACAATATATCATTTTAATTCTGAGAAATCGTTTAAAGACAATTACAAATAATTTCAAGAAATAATAACACCTAACGATGTTTCTTACAATTACAGAAAGGATTGAAGTTTATAGCTATATCTCTAATATATGATAATTTTCAATTGCATCACTTTGCTATAATTTACAAATCGTTACTGCGATAATCAAGAAAATACCATCCTATCTGTACAAAGTCTTCGATACATATATACATGTGTGTAAGAAATCGAGGAATGGAATTTTGTAGTTATTGATCTCAATTTACATTAATTTTGTGTTGCGTCATTTTTTAATAATTTCCAAGTCGTTACTGCAGTCGCAAAGAAAATTCCATTGCATTCATCGGAGCTTTTAAACATTCATAATACCTATGTGTATAATAGAAATGAAAAAATAGAGATTTATAGTTAGCAGTTTATAAAATAAAATATACATTTATAGTTATCGTCTGTCATTTATATTAATTTTCAAATTCCATCCCTCTTCGATCATTTTTAAGTCGATACTAGTATGGTAAATGAAATTTTGCACGTGAAATATTAAATACATCGAGTGGAATTAAAATAAAAAATATTAATTACATTTCTTTTGATCGTTATAAATTAATAATCGATGGATGTAGAAATTTTAACGAATCGCATGTGCGTGTTTGTTGCAGTCTGCAGTCAATTTAGCAGAGGGGTGTTTTCCATGCTGGGTGCCGTGAGTCCGGATTCATTCGACACCCTCCATTCTTATAGCAACACGTTTCAGATGCCTTTCGTGACGCCCTGGTTTCCCGAGAAGGTAAATAGCTTTCCCAGCCTGGCTAAATAAAAACTTATAATATCGCCGAAGGGAAAAACGCACCGATATTTATTCTTATCTTACCCACCCCTACGTCTCTGCTTATTTTCACTTATCGGCCTTCGACGCTTATTTTTATCGCTTTTCTCGAAGCTCAGCTGCATCGATAAAAAACTAACGCGAGCTTACGTTCAGCAAGTTTTATTAGCGAAAACGTCTTTCTTGCAACGTATAATTTGATCAGGATTTCCGATGAAAATGGAAGCGTTCTTTTTACAAGTAAACACCGGAGACAGGGTAAATTGATAGATTAAATTCTCAGATTTAAATTACAATCTGGATTAATTTTTTGTTGAACGATTACTTTTTAATCTGTTAAACTCCCTTCGTTATCGACTCTTTAATACGAAAGAGGATTCGAAATATATCTCCAATCCGGAGTATTCTATCCCTATAATGCAAAGTATTTCTAACTTATTTGGGAATCAAAATTCTTTTTCCTCGATCGTATAGAAATACCTACGTATCAAAAAACCACAGATAAAAGTTATTTTTTGAATTTTGTCACTTATGGCTTCCAGACTCGATTAAACAAACAATCGACCAATTATACAAATTGATCAGTTTATTTTTAGTGAACTGAACTACAAACAAAAAAAAAAAAAATAAAATTAAAAAACGTTCCATCGCAAAAGGCAAAAAATATAATTCACTGATTACCAAAGAACAAACATGTGAGACACCACTGTGTCAAAGGAAAACGAAAGATACCTCTCATTTCAAATCACCAACAATCTCAACAACTTAATTCAACTCAGTCCGTAATTTAATCGGCTAGTAGAAACTGTCCACCTTCCCAGGCAACCTTGTCAAACTTTTCCGTAACTACCATACGTACATAGGTATATTCGTCGTCAGTTGACGCGCGCCATATTCTTAGAAATTGCTGCGGGTTTATCCTCGAAGCGGTTATCCAGCATTCAATCAAACTAATTTTGCTTTCGTTTCTCTTTCCTCTGATACCTGGCGTAAACAAACGTATAGACATTACCGTGTACGAGGAAATTCGAATGAAAATCGATAGAGATTCATCGTGGTGGTCGATAATTATCAGTTCGCGGACAGAGCTTGCTCGATCGACGTACAACCGCTTTACATACACTTTCCTATACCTACCATAGCTTCATCCATAAATACATAAATATGTATGGAGTGTATACAAACATATTACAATTTGAATTTCGAAATGAATTGGTCCAGTCGAAAATTTATTCGCCACGTCGAATTGCAAACGGTGGGTGCATTTATCGGGTGGCGGCGTGGTAACGCCACTTGCAAAACTGATATCGTACGTCCATATTGGATGAATGGCGACCCCGTATATTCCAGCCAGGATATAAGTGTGCGTTTTTATCCAGCCGTGTTTCGATACGTATGTACGTGCAGGGTAAGCACGCACGAGCACGCAACACGATCCGCGCAACGAATGTCCATGTCGTTTAAATGCTAATCGCGTGGTAATGCTAATTCGAAGCCCTCTCTTCTTTTTTCTTCTTCCTATCTATGCTTCCCACACCACATTTCTCTTTCCCTACAGCGACTGGTCAATTACGGTTCGCGAGGAGGAAACGACCATTTATATAAGAGCAGATCTTTTACAATCTCTACCGGTCCATGCGGTACAGTGGCTCATGAAAGTATTTGGACATTCATCATGGAAAACTTTTACGTGTACATTGTGGACGTTATATAAAATATTTCGAAATTTTCTTGCCAATGTAATGAGACACGACTGTCACGATTAAATTGGTAAATTTTGAAACCAATCTGAAATAATGGAATGTAATCTGCGGAATGGAATGGAATGGAATGTAATAATGAAATGAAATCTGAATGTACATATAAAAGCTACAAGATGTGAAGATGTAAACGTATATTTAGTGAAAAATTAGTATATAGCATGAATAGCTAATTATGACAAGTATTAGATACGATCCTACTATCGAGGTTGATTAATATACAGGGTGGGTGGTAACTGGTGGTACAAGCGGAAACGGGGTGATCTTACGCGAAAAAAGAAGTCGAAAATATACGATAAACATATTTTTTTTTTAATTTTTCCATCGAGACAACGATCTACAGTGAGATCCGTTATAACGAGACGCGATAAAGTGCACGCGTACCGAGCGAAAATTCAAAGTCGATTTTCTCGAAAACAAAGCCTGGAACGAAAAATTTGTATTCTATATTTTCGACTTCTTTTTTCGCGTAGAATCACCCCCTTTCCGCTTGTACCACCAGTTACCAACCATCCTGTATAATGGACAATCGGGTATTTAAATACATTTGTAATTTCTGAATTGAAATATAAATCGTTCAGAAGCAGCGTTGATCAACTCAGGCAATTAAGAAATACAGAGAAATAATGATGTTACAAAACACTATTTTTTAAATCTGTCTTAAAATTTACTATTATTGTAGTTATGTCATTCTCTCGTGATTAATGAACTTGCGCAAGTAAGTAATTTGTTTCTTGTCGGTCAAATATCAATCATGTATTTATGTAATGAAATTAGAAAATTAATGAAAAGTAGAGTCGATTAATTTACACCTTTTAACAGGTTCATATAGAGTATACTTGTACTAAGTACCTTATATATGGACTTTCAGATTTGTTTCAAACTTTATCAACATAAACACGACAATCGAGTCTTATAACGATGTTAATGAAAACTCAAAATGTTTCACATAATACGCATGATACATTCATAAAAGGTATCTACTAGTGTTCGAATACTTCCGTGAACATTTGTACAATGCTAGTTTCTCCTGGCATCTTACAGAATGCGACGTGTTCCTTGTTATTGCTATATTTCTTCCTTCTTTTTCTGTCTCTTCGTAAGGGATTATTCTGTTACAGTAGATATTGGATGACGGAAAGTTGCTTCTGTAGTTAGCTCAGGAAACTTTAATGGCTAGCTATGGTCATTTTTACCGAGAGAAATCCCAAAGTGTTACCCTGATTTTTTTATGAGACTTCGTGACATGGTAGAGCTTGAAAAACTGAAACTAATGGCACACGGTTTTTGACAGTGGATTTTTTAATAGTTTATAAGATACGTACGAGTAGATGACGGTTTTGTAATGTTCCATTGAATGAAATTTCATTAAAAAATCATCTTGGAACCTCTCTTTGTCAATTGTGGGACGGTTTACGAAAAAAAGACTTTAAGTTACTAAATCTTATGAAAACCTACACCGTTTGTTACGTTTTTAAGTTACTTATGATTTTTAATGATTAAAAGTCATTGTGTTGTTTGAAATATATCTTTCCAAGAAGTATTTTTTAATTAGATGTACGTACAATTTAATGTTTCGACAAAGATTTATACGATTATTCAGAGGTATCTGGATACACGCGTGTTTTTTGACGAAATGTATTTTAATTTACAAAATTACAGATGAAACGTACTGTCACGACTTTTATCTTCATAATCATCATATCACGTACAAGTGAATTAAATGGATTTCTGAAAACTAATATTTAATAATAAAACTAACATTTGCAATTGTCAAACCTATTACGATTACAATGTTTCTTAATTGTCAACTTTGTAAATTTTTAAATTGAAAGCCAGATAAAAAAAGCTTTTTCTAACTTGACAGTAAGACTTTCGATATTGATGGAAGCAGTAATACTTAAATGATAAATATATATAGTAAGCAGTAGAATATATTTCTATTTATTAAAATGTAATATAATTTTAACTTATAGTTTACCCCGAGTCCATAAAGAGATAGTAAGTTCCAATTCTGTTCATTGATTCCCGATCAGCTATAATCTTCGTTTCTTTTCAAATACTTCAAATATTATTCTATAAATTAACATTACTACAAATCGACTTATCATAAAGCATCCAGATACTTACGAACATTCGTATGTGAAAAAGTTCCTTCTTCCTGAATGCAAAAAAAGCACCAACGATCCCAAACGAAAGCGTAATTCGCTTAAATCGGCTGGTTACTTCGCAAGGGAGAAAGAAAGCTGGGGAAACGGTCCGATATTACGTAGCAAGGAGCTTTGGAACTGACCAACATTCGCGCCACGGTACAGCATCGTAAATATTTACGGTTACATTTACACTGGCGGCGTTTCCGTCCTCGTCGTGTTCGCTCGGAAAAACGGCGCCATTCAACGGTTCACCACGCGTCCCCGCAGTTTTCGGTTCTGTTCGTCCCCCCGACCGAATAAAATCTGAAAGTCGAAAGCGTAAACGTGAATGTCCGCCCTACGTGTTTCAGGTTCTGACACCGTCCTCAGGTCTCTTGGATTTCGCCATAAGTATGCGTCCGGATTATCATCGCGCTATCATCGACACGGTGCGATATTACGGCTGGAAGAAAATCATCTACCTCTACGACTCCCACGATGGTAAGTCGCCGACCTTTCTCATGCATTTCTCATCTTACAACGTGCCCCTATAGGCCACACAGAGATCTTGCTCCTTGCATTGTATACGGATATTTCTATTTTTATTTCATTCGCTAAGGATCCGGTCCCCGGTGACCGTGGTTCGGTCGATATAGCGAAAAATCGACAACGTTCGTCCGTCTAACGTATGCATCGTAATCGCATGAATGGTAATGGACGCGTTGGGAAACGAGAATTTCTTCATTCTTCTGGCTCTATCGTGAGACGTGTTTAAATCTGCTGCGTTTTGTGAATTCTCGTTAACAAATTTCTTAAGATCGAGGGAAAGATGAATGGATCGTTGCCGATCTACGTGATTTCGCCTCTTGAGCACATGCTGAAGTTTTTTTTTGAAGTGCTGGAAATATTTTTATTTGTTAAAAGTAAGAGTGTGATTAGAACACAAAAATTCGAGGATCAGAAGGGTTGAATCGTGGCGGTGGATTACGTTGTACGTTAGTTGTACGTGTTTAGTTCGAGTTTGAAGTCTTAGATTTGTACTAAGTGGAATAGTATCAAATAGTATCATGTGTTTGTAAGTTTGATTAAGCTGACTGTGTTTATTGTTACGCAGTACTCTTTTAATTTCTGTTATCAATTGGGTGTTGACGACATTTGACATATAATTCATATTCACAATTTAAATGGGTATCGACAAAGTAAATAATAAATAAACTACGAATGTTTATTTCATTCATTTATATTGATGTGCGAAAGTATATTACACATCAATATAATTGCAAAAGTATGCAGAATATTCAGAAGTATAGAAGTACGTGTTGCAGTATGCAATTACAAGAGATGAAACAAATATTTAATTAAGTTTCGTTCCTTGGGGTTTTTTCTACAAGTATAAATTTATATAAATATCCGCAGTATTTTTCTGTTTTCAACCACTGGGCACTCTAAGTCTTCAAAGACACTTCCAAGCCTTCAAAGGAAGCGTAAAGGAAAGGAAAAATATGGAAGTTCGAGCACTTGTGAATTTAAATATTCTGAAAGATATCCCCACGGTTCTGGAATTAAAATATTTGAGTGATGTTTTGAAATTTTCGAAACGTCGTAGGGCAGCCAGAAAATCATAATAAATTAAACAGGTTTGGATAAGTTTCTTTGAAGTTTCTGGAAGCATATAGTTGCACATATATGTACATGTATATGTATATAATTTAAAGTTAAGTTAGGATGAACAAATAAATTTATTAAATCCGTTTTTATGCAGTTTAAATGAAAATTAATTCCTCTTACTTTTGTTAGACGTTATCTTCTTATAAGTTTTGTTTTATTTGGGCACATAGGAAATCAGAAGAAACTTCAAGAACGTTATCATTCCAAACAAAATAATTCGACATTTCCTATTTCATGTAAATCGAAGGTTCCTTCACAGAATTTAAAATTGCGATTTATTCATAGAAAGAGAGTTACAATTTGCATGTATAATCACCGCACTATATGTGATAAAAATAACTGAAAGTTAATCTCTTCCTCGTTTGGTACGTTTCTTATCCTTATATCTCTAATGTCAAACGAATAAGTCACGAATAAATTTGACGAAAACTGAAATGTTTATTACTGCCGTGAATATCAGATGGCCGGGGTCGATCTTCAACGCTTGCACGAAAAGGAAATACATTTGCATGCTTAACTACGACACTGTGTTAATTTTAATTTCATACCGACACGGTCTAGTAGTTCGTAAAAATGAAATTTTTCATCTGCATCGTGATTCCGTATGCAAACGAAAATGTGGGCGACATTGAGTCTCGACGAGCGTGCTAGAAACCATGACACAGTATAATCTGTGGTATGTTTCACCGTTTACGCGACCTAATATTCTCGCAAGGAGTATGCATGTATAAATATCGAACCGATATAAAAATTCTCCAATGACATTGAGCTCTAATTATTTCACTATTCAAAGTGAAAACGTTTAATGGAAACCTTGCGATGCTATTTTCATCAAGGATACCAATCCCCCCCCCCCC
>NT_176547.1:300570-356309 GCF_000188095.3 Bombus impatiens | reverse complement strand
CCCCCCCCCCCCAATAATCTCGCGCGTAACTGATAATAATTGCTACTTACAACGTTCGCGTACTATTTTATTAATAGTTAAAATGAAATCTTGTAAGATAAATTGAATAAGTACAAATGACTAGTTTTCATAATGCTATCAATGCTGAAGAAACGATATGTATGAGATCAGTCTCTAGATAATATACATATGTGACTGTAAAAATGAAAAAAGATAAAGATTATCGTATCTATTGAATTATCTATTGTTTTCTAATCCAATGTTTCGATAATTTTTACAGCTAAAAAATTCTACCAAATGTCCAAGTTGGACAAATTGTAAATGTGAAATATTAAATAAAAAAAAATAAAAAAAAATCTGATAATTTTTAGATTCCTCTACAAGAAAAATGAAGAACTCGGCGCAGAATATTCTATTTCGATTTTAATGTGCTCTATTGTGTTGTGTTTCTTGAACTAAATGAAAATTATTATTCGCATGAAACATAGAAAATGGAGTAGATCTAATAATCTCCAACTGTTGTATTACATCGAGCATTGTTACAATGAAACGAAAAACCTTTTTCTATTTATTATTATCGATCATTTCTGTATCATTGTACTAGCATTTGTAATCTTTCAAATTGCTAATTATTAATTCCGATACTCGTCGATTCGATTTTACTTGAGAGATTCGAACTACGATCTAAGAGACAACGTTGCTTATGGAATTACTTAATGGTTTACTGCGGTTTAATTTATTTCGAAGTCACTTTAATATTCTTCCTGGACGATCCATAAAACAATCACTTTAGACAGAACGCAAGACGTGCAATTATTCGACAAAGAAAATGTAAAATCGCGAAATGTAAAAACAATCGCAGTTTTACCAACACCGGTTGCCACGCTATGCTTGAAATGCAATTGTGTTGCACGAGATTACTGTCTGTAGGTTCGAGGAAATAATTTGGCCTCGAAGGTCGAATCAGGTGAATACTTACGCGCATTCAAGGCGACGTTTTTCCTCTTACTTTCGCCATTTGCGTAAGCCGTTGATATCGCGATTTTGTTACGGCGTAATTCCTCTATAATGATCATATCTCTCTATCAACATATACATCAACCTCCATATTAACGATTACGCGTATTTTCAACGACGTAGTTAAAAGTTTCGCGAATTCGCCATGTACACGATATTTGCGTCAATGTACGGACTTACGACGTTCAAAGGTTGGAAAATTTCTCTCAGCGCGTGGCAGTAAATAAGTAGCATAATTGTTTAATAAATTGACATTTATCAATGCCGAGGGATTGCAACGAATACTAAAACATTGCTATTGAAATTATAATAAAATACTTGATAAAATATTCGGATGTATTTAAGCCACTGTGTCAGATATTAATAATTACTGTAATCATTACAATTAATAAAAATACTTATTGTAATTTATAACATACTATTGGAAATTTATCTGCATTTTACGTTTTACATATCGTATATCTTACATACGTATACGTATATTACATACATATACTATATAACGTCGATCAGGAAGGAGTACTTTTATAATACATTTTGATTCTTTGTGATTTACAATGTGAAAATTGTTTCTACTTTTCACCAATAATGGGGAAATAAATTATTTAAATACCAATTATACCGCTCGATTACCACTAATAAATCAACAGGCAAATTGTTTTCCATGTTTTCTCACTGATTATTACATCTCCTCGACGAGTTTCTAACCCGATTACCTTCGAATGATGGCAATCGCGTGTAATCACAAGATTTGCCTTTAAATCTTATACAACCGGCGCGACGCTTCGTCCAATACTCTTTATTACTTCTATTCATGCTTGATTCCAGATAATACGAATAATGGAGCGCGCCCTATGATCGTCTATCGATCGATTTAAACTGTCAACATTCGTTCGGCCAACGAGTAATTATTCTTAATGCCACTTATATGGTCTTAAATTTCTCAAATTATACCATATTTACATGAATTATCACACATATAAGATGGATCAAGAAAAAATAAATTAATTGTTTTCTATAGAGTTCTTGAAGACATCTATTCCGATTTTCTTGTAAACTAACGAATGGAGCAAGGGAAATAATTTTAAATATTTTTAACAGTGAATAAATAATTTTCAACCTAAAACACGGTTACAATTATAGTCTTGAAAAAGACAGGTTTAGTTATAACACGGTAATTGCAAAGAGTAAAAAAAAGAACGTTTCACGTAAATGTTATTAATCCTTGGTGTATAAATTATTTAATCGTCAGTTGTCTGATTTTTTCTACCTATTACATGAAAAATAATTTCAGATAACTTACACGAGTATGATATGTAGGTAATTTACTAATTACGTATAATAGAATCTTGTCAGAATTATTTACGAACGAAACGAAACTTACATTGCTGTGCGATGAAATTTTCAACACGTGTATAACTGACACGAATCTACGAACCGTATTGTTTAAATTTTCGTTACAAGCTTAGATTTCAATTATTCTCAAACATGATCTTTACTGTTTTCTTCTTGCAACCAATCTCAATTTTTCCAAATCTTTTTCACACATCATCCAATAAACTAATCCTTTTAACTGCTCAGAAAAATTCAATTTTAAGAAAGTTATTTTGTTTTAAAGGATATTGGAATATTAACGTGGCCGTCTGTATATGAACAAATTCACGTGTGTATAATTAAATGGTTTAGGATGAAACGGACGATCTCGAGGAAGGAATCACCACGAAAGCGCTCTAATCCTTGCAGGCGATCGAAACGTTAACTCTTGCGAAGGGGGCGAGAATTTAATTACTTAATGAAGCTAGTGGAACGGTCGTTCAACCGAAACTATTAATCACCAACTGCCTGCCTCGTGACCGTTCCGTGCCTTACCGGTTTCCGTTTCGTTATAACTCGGTCACGCGCCCGTTGTGCTAAATTATTTAGGATTTCCAGCAATTGCTCTTCTTCCACCATCGAACGATAAGAACGGCCATCGCGCAAACCCCACTGGGGTTTAATTACCGAATGCAAATGTAAATATACTTTAGGGACCATCGCGTGGCCTTTGTACGCAATGGTTTCTCTCTCTCTGTCTCTCTCTCTGTCTGTCTGTCTGTCTCTCTCTCTCTCTGTCTCTCTCTCTCTCTGTCTTTCTCTCTCTGTCTGTCTGTTTGTATGGCGGACGTCCTTTACAGTTCGCCCTTTACCCTCGATTTCAGGTTGCATAACGTTGTACGATGCGATCTTACCCGATTAGTGCTACAATGTTAACAGAAAGAGGTAACAGCAGGAAATTGTATACGTGAATTGGGAAGCTTTAGCCTAGATTTATTGCTCCTTTATGCGTCTAGTGTAATGTTTTTTTTTCCAACTATCTGTTTACCGAGTAATAGGTCTGGATTAACGATTTGGGATATGTAAATGTCGTAAATTAGGGGCGGGTTAACTGTTTGCGATTCTACGCCTAATTGCGGTATAATCCTGCGAATTTGTTAATATAATGTAGTTAGCATAGGGACGAATGAATGGTAATTACAAAATGATGATAAGAGTTATTAACTGTATACATTGGGAAGAGAATTTTACTGTGTTTATTATATTAGGTCTATAATGACATCTTCGAAAGACAGTATAATTTTTTTCTTAAAATATATATATTATTTATAGTTAGTGAATATATGATTTATGGATATGGTATTTTTTCAATCTGTATATATAAAATATGTGCGTGTATTTGTTTGAGTTATAACATAATTTTGAGTATAAGAGGAAACTGTATAATGTGAAAAAGTAAGTTTGTTGCTCGGGACAATGTTTAGTACTTTAATCCGCTATAGAAGAAATAATATTCGATTTAACTGTATTCCTTGTAATGTGTATTTTACGTTTTAATTAAACATCGACAAAGAAAATTACGAGTTTTGCGATCGCAATTGCTACGAACAAAACACGTTATACAGTATGCAGTATAATAATTAAAAATGGGCACATTATTATATTCCCAGTTTACCTTTTTAACAAAAGTATCTAATTGTTTATGTTATTCCGTAAAATATGAAAATACAGCTTAATTATGAACAACTTTCAAAAACAGGTTAATGAGTGCGACCTACTCGGAATAAAATATCAAATTTAACTGGGATTACCAATTGTTTATGCAATATCGTTGAAATTTCACTTTCAGATGTTTAACGATTTTATTAGCATAGATTATCGCGAATCGTTACATTCTCGCGTGCAGTTAACAGCTTTCAGAAATGTTCCCATTTCGTATTTTTTCCATTCAAATGAGATACTAATATGCATATATCTAAGTACATGCAGTGCAACAATCGATAAATCGATCTAATCGAGTGTTTAATAATATTCACGATCTCACTTACGACAAGCTTGCTCAATCAAACTGATTTGCACGTTTCTCTTATTCCGTGCAAACTAGTGACTTATTGCTATCACGGACGCGTGACTAGCACGTCCTATACGCTAATATTGAACAATTGTTTAAAATATTCCACGTTTATTAGATAATGATATAAAATTGGATAAAACATTTCAATGAATCATTTACATTTAACGCAGACAAAACGTTTAAAAATAAATTCCTTATCGCAAAATTCCTACTTAGCTCGTAGGATTTCTTGCAATTGTTTTTCTTTATTTCTTTTCCGTATAAATGTCCAGGTCTTTAAGAAATTCTTCGAAGGATAAAGTCTATTCCTTATAACTTCTAACTAAAAAAATTTTAATAAACAAAATCTTTGCTTCCTAAATTCCCATCTGGTCCAAACAAATCCTTTTCGCAGAATTCTCAATTCGCGCAAAATACGTTTATTAATTTATCACAGAGGAATTTCCCGGACATATCTATCAACATTCATCTCCACTACAACCGCGACTCGATTTATACAAATTTCTTTACAGCTATCGCAATTGTCAAACATACCACTTGGATGCCCATTCACCCTGCCAAAGCAACAGAACCACGTCTCAAAGGCTGTCTCAGAGTGTTTGGAAATGCATTTCTGCTTGGTCAGTTTAGCGTCACGAGTTTCGCTTTTTCTTATTGGAGCCGCCTTCTGACTCGGCGAGGCTTCCCATTTCTTTTCGTCTTGACAGGTATCGTCCTTGTATCACCAAATTTTTTAAAGGTTACGACACCGTTGCAAGTCTTTGCATCTTCAACGTAAAAATCTTATCGTAGTTGTCGATACAAAAAATCCCAAAAATTTCCTTTCCAAAAAAACGTCGTAAGAAATTTCCCACTTTTTTCTGGTTTCGGCAAGTTTCGAACGTTTGCTAATTTACGAAACTCGTTCGTGTCGTGGTCTAACCGTCAGGAATTGGTGCGTTCAAGGCCATCGAGTTAGAGAACCCTTGGTTACGCTCGGTCCGCTTTTTCTCTTCGCTTTGTTCAAGACAAAGGAACGTGTTTGGAAAGGATCAGAAAGAGTACAAACAGCGTTCGCGATCCATGTAGAAATACTTCGTGCTCCGTGTGTTGTACAAATTTCGTAAACTAATACCCTGACAATTTTATTTCGCCTGGCAAATGGCGTTGATCTGTCGGGATTAAACAGTGAGTTTAAATATCTGTTGGACTGATTATTTCGACAGAGTCGTTCAGATCGATATCAATACGGTTTTTCATCATCCGTGAACAGAAGAGAAGTGTGCATTTCCATCGAACGAAACGGAGAAACACGGAAAAACACGTGTTTCGTATTTGCCACATCAAATACGCGATTCGAATAAAAGTTTATTTCTCCCACTGCTTCGTTGTACCATTTCGGTATAATTACATGCGAAACTTGTGTAAATATCTTTTTTTCCTGGATGCAGAAGCGCGTTAAATAATAGCCGGAAATGAATGATGCGCGTTGTGATTCGATCATAATGGGAATATTAATTCAATTAAAATAACAGCGAGGCTGGCCAGTTGTTTGACTATCATATCGTTGGAAATATATAGTAGAAGCGCAAGGGAAACGAGAGGAAATCAATCAACACAGGGAAAACATGTAACAACGATTCCCATATTCGATGTTCGTATTTCCCATTTTATATCGATAGTAAAATTGCACGGGTGTTCGAGCTTTAATAACTTTTGCTCGAACGGAATCGTTTGTTTAACAATGCCTCGATGTTTTTAATGAAAACGTGCGAGAACATGCGTTCAATTGGATCAATTAGAAACATCGTTATGCGTAACGTCGTGCGAGATTCGAATGGATCGGATATTATCGAATTTCTTCCTTTAGTGCGTTTTATTGCGGTTCAATAAATTTGGCAAAATGAATTGTCGTATGAGGTTTATGTTTGGAATAATCCTATACAGGGACAGTAAGCTTCAAAATCTCTGGGTATTTGGTTAATTGGCTGCAGCATTGAATCAATAGCGTAAAAGCTGGTTCAATAATTTTATATCGTTCCTTTTTGCTTGTTATTAGCCATTTTCTTCGTTAATACGAGTTATATTTATTGTAAATATATGTAGATCAAGCGAAATAAACATATATATTGTATTACATGTTATAGTACATCGCTGGCTATACTTGTTAAATATTCATTCATATATATTTACGTATATATTATATTTTTTTATAAATTCATTCATCAATTTTTTGACGATCCTGCAATCACTCTGCAATCATTGACTCATTGACGATTCTACCACTTGCTAAAGATTCACTGACGATTCTCTTACGTTTCTCTGGTATCTGTCTCACGTCACATATTATACAATTTTTTCTACTGCAATCTCAAATATTTTACACGTGGGTCATAAGCCTAAATCTTCACGCTATTCGCGCATATTCATGGAAATCGCTATTTCGTTTTCTTTCACTCACTGTCGATGTTCAAGCACTCGTCGCTCGACGATTCTCTGCATCCGCAGATCATTCCACGCAGCTTCTACAATTACAATTACGATTCTTCATATCGGATTACCGGATGTACATGTGTGGAATTCCAAGTATTAATTCCGAGATCTCAACTTTCAATGTTCAATAGACTAATTATAATTACAAAAGTGTTTCTCTTCAGAATAAACAAACGAATGCAAGAATTCCCAGGGAATTCCCGATTTCGAGTAATCGGTTTTTATCTCTATTTCCACGCGATCGGCACCCGCATTACTCGCAATTAAACTCACGGGAGGAAGAACGATGCAGGCCAAGTCCATGGAACTGACCGCGGGGCTCTCGAGTGGAAAACGACTTTTCTTTTAAATCAACCAACGAGGAAAATCCTCGTGAAACCGCGAACTTGATGGTTTACCTCGGTTCCTTCTTTCTCGTTGCGCTCTTCAATCCTGATCGATTTCAACTTTCGTCGTGATCGACTCGCAGTCAGAAAAGACGATTCTTTAACCCATTAAGGATCGAGTAATACAATAACACGCGTAAACGCAACGTTATAATTAAATAAATTTTAATTATTGTCGTGTAAAGCCAACATTACAATTAAACAAATTTTACATTTTAGATTTTCTCGATGTCTGTCAGATGACATATTCGTGTTTTTCCGGATCCGGAAACAGGAGAAATCACAAACGTATCAACGTAAATAGAGTATGTTATTGTTTCGTCGAGTTAATGAAAAACGTATTATGAAAAGCGATATGTTGCAAGAAACGAGACAGACAAAGACGATCCTCACATTTCAATCTTCTCTATTAATTAGCCGCGACGCATATCCAAAATGTCAAGTCTAAGTATGCCTTTTACGTTTATGTTGTGGGAAAGAACAGGAAAATAATTAACCGCGTTGAAGCGTGTCGTCACAGTTTATAAAAGCGGACGAGAGTGGGATTGGAACAAAATCGAGCCGTGAGTTTTACGTGTCTAGGCGTCTACGTATCGTTGCCGAGTTCAGTTTCCTCCTTCGTCGTCTTCGAGAATGAGATCGGCGCTGACTCGCGTCGACGGCGTTCGATCGCTTCCTGAGATCCGCGCGCGTGTCGATCGCGTGCTTCCATCTTTTTGACGGAAGAAATCATTGAGCCATTGGGAACAAGAAGGTGCAAGACTGGCAACAAGTGAAGAAGAAAATTCTTTCTTTATTCAATTTTCTTTCCGTTTGCATTTATTAGAAACGGTTGAGTTTTTTGAGAAAAATTGTGCGCGGCGATCGAAACTTCAGAATCTCAAGTGAAAGGAAGTTTATGGAAAAGGAGAAGATACTTTGCTTGGAATCATCAGACTTTCTAAGAAAAAGTGTCCCGAGTGACCTTGGATTTAACCACGTTTTAACAGGGTAATTTGATTTCTACGTTTCGATGCGGTTTACAAATATCGTATGAATAGAACGTTGGTAATTAACCGCGAGATGTCTTGTTTACGTAGTGTTGTATCAAATACACAGAGTATATGTACAATATAATGACTTCACTTAATTGAGATCGTTGGATTACAGTCGAATCACGACAGTTTGTGTTATATTCATTAATATTAGAATACTTCATTTTAATTTTAATTTCTATCGTATCCTGTAATATGTATTCTGCGTTTCACGTGATATAGTCTACAATATATATATAACGATATAGACTACGATTCTAATAACAATTAAATATAATAGTATAAACTACAAATTCAAATTAATTCGTATAAGCTGCATTTAATATAAACTACAAATTAATATTAATCGATCTAATTCCAATATAATCGAAATTATTGTGATCATTGATAATCTAACGAGCCAAGTTCAGGGTTGAATGGTTTCATTGGAAGTTGTCAGACAGTTTATAAACAAAAAAATATTCCGCATGAACAAACTTTCGAGTATATTAAAAAAATTGACGATTCGGTTCAATAAAAGCGTGTGCTATTGCTTTGATCATGTATGTATAATATTGAAAGTACATATATAGAGTCTCTGTTTACACAACCACACCACAGGGTGATCCGTAATTAAATATCTATTTCATTAAACTATTTATTAAGTTGATAACGTTATAGTGTACATATATTGAATGTATTATAAAATACGGATACAGAGAAAGTGCTCTGCGTGCAGACGTAATTGGAAAGTATCCAACACTTATCCCACTTGACCTTGAATCTTGATAATTTTCATTACGACTTTAACCTGTTTCAGTTACTATCGAGATTGTATATCTTGTAACTTGATCTCACTAACCACTTTCATAATCTTATATGAATCATAGTCTTTACAATAGTAGAACTATTCGACGTATTGTTATTTTTAATTCCTGTGTTCTAAAGATGACAATTATCCAATTAACCAGAATCCTTTGTTTTTCTTGATAGCAAAACAATGTGTACAGGTCATGTTTTGTTTCCAATTTCACGCAATGCATTTTTATTATAAACAGTAAATGTCTGAAAATGTCTATTTTTTTTATTAACCAAATGCTTGTTAATTTTAATGATATTATTTGATCCTATGATAGACAATTTATACAATTAAATAAAACTCGACTTTTTAACCATCGGGCTTCTAGCAAATAATATTTTTAGCAAAAAGAATTCGGAAGCTTCAAAAGGATAAAATCGATCTAGTAGTCTGTTCACAAAGGTCGGCAGTGTTGTTACAATCGTAAAAGCTCAATTAGCGGTACGCGTGCTTACCCATTGCATAAATGACAGATAATGTTATCAAGTAATTCATTGAGCCATAAACACTTGGGTTATGGTCTTAACGAACAAAGACCTTCGATTTTCTCAGTCTTATTCTGTGCTAGAAAACTTAGCAAGGTCGATATTACTTGCTTTCAAATACATAATGGAACTGTGATAAAAATTAGTTACAATTTTTCTCTATGCGGGTTTACTAACACTTCATGCAATTATCACCATGTGTCACTGCCTGTACATATGCACAGTGACGAAATAGGTAATGCCGTAAGAATTCATATGTTACCTCTTGCGCTAATTTAATGGCTGTTGATGATTTTCTAACATTCCACAAGAAAATAGTTAACCTTTAACGTAAGCTTCGAGTGAAATAGTTAGGCTATGTGTGTTTTCATTGGAATGATATATAAAGGATTCGAGTAACAAACAACGACTAACTAACGCAGTTAAATATACGATATGCTAAATATAAAATACGTTATACGGGAAAATAAGGTATAACGGAGTAGATGAATAAAATTGAACGTCAATGTTTCTCTTAGATAAGAGATACGAAGGAATTGTTGTCGTGTGACATGAACCGATTGAACGTCCTCACAATAGTTCGTGATCGACCATCGACCAGTGCACACGTTATTTCTTGACTGACAGACTTGGAGAAATTTTTGGTGTGGATATTTCGATTTTGTGTTGCTATCTCTACCATCTTTTAAAACTTGTATTTTGAAAATTTCGAACAATAAATGCAACATTGAATTCTATAGTCCTTACGTTGTATTTTAACGTTTTATATCACTGGTTCTTTATATCACGTTGAAGTGTAAATATCAAATGTTTATTAAGTTCCCTCGTCTGAGGCAAAAGGGAACATTTTTATTAGAAATGTTTCCTGGCACTTATTATTCTTTCTTGCAATTAGTAGATCGTGAAATAAAATTGTAATTGCTGTCCTAGTTTCCCAGAAAATTGACACGATTCGTGAAATGTCAAGGGTGGGCCCATGAGGCTTGTACCGACGCTGAGTAAGAAGATGACGTATTTATTTATGATCTTTGTTCGTGAAATAATAAAACTAAAACATAGGTTTATATATATATATATATTGACATATATTACATAAATAAATAATTTTGAATTCATAGGAATAAAGATTTTGCACTTTTTAAATCTACCACTTGAACGAAGCGAATATTTCTAAACTTTCCTAAATATTATTTTCTTTCTTTAATAATAATCTAAGGCTTACTTAAACCTCCTATTGAAACCCTATGCTTTTATCGCCTTTCGATTTTTTATTATTACAATCCAAATTTATCTAACCGTTCCATTATGCCCCACTCGCCTCTATATATTTTTTCAAGAATCAAAAAAGAAAACATTTGTTTATTTCTATAAAATAAATCTAGGAAAATAGATCTAGGAAATGTCCGAAACATTGCACAAATAATAGTGCAACGCAAGATTTTGTTCGAAATTAATTTTTCAAGAATAATAAAATCCAAAGAAATAAATGCTACAAAGACTTTTACGTAAAGAATCAGCAAAATATATTCTGTGTGCAGAGAAATTAGATGATTAAAAGTTTGAAAAGTGAAAAGTTGAGGACAATAAACACTCGAAAAATTGTGCACTAACTTACATGGCACACCAGTGTAGCGTTATTGCTCGTTGTACTATCGACAAAGGTAATTTATCCTATCGATGAAATTAGATTTCAACAATCGAGGAGAATACAAATGTGTTAAATGACAATGCAGAAATCGTGAACACTACCACATTATCGAAATCATTGAGTTTCATCTATTGTTTTAAGTCGAGTGATTTTACGAAATCGACGACCGTAAAAAGGAGCTAATGAAATACCAAGATAGAATAATAGATACTTCGAGGTCGAAAGACAGTGACTATTGTTGTCAGCATCGGTAATCGGACTTTGTTATTTATACCGTTGCGAATCAGCGTTTTTGTTATCGATGAAATCCAACTTGTCGTGATCACTCTCGATCGACGAGTTATCGTTACACTGATCACAGTGACGTAATTGGAACCGCGAATCCCGGTTACATTTAACTAATTGCGATTTCGTGATTACTCGTCACAACACCGCGAAACGGTAACCGCGTTGCTTTCATCTTTGTCGTTAATTCTCTGTGGTTTTCCAATCAATCATTGCACATTTTTCGCGCAATGTAGGTTAAACAACGTGTTTCTTTCTGGTGACTTAATTCGATTATTAAACCTTGCGATAAAGACGTAGTGGGATCTTTTAGTTATTATTATTATTATTAGCGATGGTATCTTTCTTATCGTTTTGTCGTTCTTTGTATTAAAAATAGCCTTCGAAGAAGCATATTTCTTAATTAAGATGCCTTTAAACCTGTCTTAGAATTTATCTTGTTGAATAAATTCAACTGTTCCAAAGAAACCTCATCTTCTTTATTCCTTTAGTGATTTTCACTTTAAGAATCTTCAATTATCTTTTCTTTTTATTAGAACTACCTTTATGAATACATATCATGTTTAAAATGCCTTCAATCTTATTTTTAAATTGTTACGAAATTCAATACTTTGAAAAATTCTGTATCTATTCTAATTAAATTTATGTAAAATCAGTGATATTAAATTACAAGAGCTGAAGGTCGTTGAATATATCATAGAAGAGAATCTCTCGTAACATAATCCACCATACAGGTAATAAAGGAATGACCGTAAATATCACGGTGATCGTGTTTTCCAGAATTGAACCGTGCTTTTACACGCGACGAACTCCGCGAAAATCCATGTAACGAATGAACGAATAACGAAGGTAATTTAAGGTTTGCATACCGTATCAAATTTCCCCATGTATCCATACCATACTCAACGAAAAGTTTGCTACCATAACAAGATACACGTAGGTTTCATGTACGTGGAAACAATTTACTTGGAACGTTCGGAAAATGGAACATGATATTTTAAATAAATCATCGACAAAGTTTCTTACCATATTTCATAACCATAATAGGTATATATCATAAACTAGTAGATACATCAGATTTTTCCTCTTGCAATAATAATATTTCTTTCCATTTATAGCCTCGTCCATAATTCATCTAATGCTTGTTAACTTTAAAGGAAAATGTTCATTAAGATAAATTCCTAATATGATTTTAAAAATAGTATAATTTCGAAATTAATTTAATTCTAGAAAAATATAATATAATTTAATTTTTAATTTCGTTTCGTAAATATACCATTGACTTATTCTTTATGGATGTGCGCGTGATTTTAGTCCACTTGATGCACAATTGCTCTTTTAATTTAGTGGTAGGATGCAATAAAATTTGTTAATAATGAAGCTAAGAAAGAAACACTAAAAGGGTTTCAAAATTTCGTTTGCTCAAGCTTTCACAGAAAATGTTCTTCTTCTAATCATAAAGCTATCCAAGATACTCGATATACATGGTATTAATCAATTAAAAATAACAAATAAAATATCTGAGTGTGTATTATAGTCATCGATACAATTTTTGGTCATATTTTGAAAAATTATGATTGAAATTCATACATCTACATGTATTTTAGCAATCTAGGGACGCGATAAATCTATGTACTTACACGAGCAAAACAATTTTAACGTACATATACGTAGGGTGCAATTTTGGAAATGGATTCAGCGATAATCTTTTAAATTAATCAAAAATAATGTTCAATAAGAGAACTTAAATTAAAGGTAGACAAATACGAACACAGACTTCGTACGTTATATCCATTTTCGATGCTTTTCTTCGATTCCAACATACATGTTGCGGTACGCAATACATAGTAGTGTGTTATAGATTGCAAAATACGAAAAGAACTCTCAAACATTTCATTCTTCATGTAGACAAGCATATGTTTCACTCGTAAAACGCCTGATCGAAATAGTTGAGACTCGACTGACTTAGAGCATCGAGTTTCCAACGTTTATGGTTTATGGTTTTCAACGGCGATGAAAAGCGAAAGGGAAGCCAGACTCGAGAGAGTTCGTTGTTGGTGAAACGTGCGAATGAAAATTACTCGGGACCGACAACGACAACGAAAACACAAGATGCATCCGAGGCTCGGATATAACTTCGATTGCCCGATTTATTAATCGACAACCGTACACTTTTCTACGCGCGAAGATAACTCTGGATAAATAATTCGTGCATTCGTCTGCGCTGAATTTTCTTTCGTGCGCTAAATATTCACCGTTGGAAAAACAGCGTCGTAAATTATATAGGAGCTACGAAGACGGTAGAAACTTCCTCGGAAAAATACAATCTTTTAGGATTGCATTTTTCCAGCGGGAAAGAGGGACGGAGATTTCTGCCGGCAGGGAAAAAAGGTATAGGTTATTTTGTGAAATGCGGAGGATAAAACGCGGATTATTTGTGCTTATGCGAATCGTTCCTAAAATATCGAGATTAATCTGCAACACTGCAACTGTTGTAACTGTTAACTGAGTATATCCGCTTCCTCTTATTTTAGTATCAAGTATTGTATCGTATAGATGTTTGAACAAATGTTTAGAGAAAAGATAACTATGTAAATGTAATATAAATATATATAAATATATATATTCTATACATTTATACTATACATAGAGCGAGAGTCAAAGTACAAAAATATGATTTGTATAATATTGATTTACCTGTTCTTACTTATGTCTTTTTTGCTATTAATTTGTATTCCTACATACTTTATATCTGTTCAATCGATTCTTTTATATCTCCATATCTTTCCAACGCTACTGTGTGAACAAATGTGTCAAAGAAATAATTGTATAAACGTAATAAATTGTACATTCTGTGCATACGACTATTGTACTGTACGTATACAATGAGGAAAAGTGAATATACACCTTATAAAAATGAAGTTCCTGTGATACTGATTTACTTACAGACTCTTACCTATGTTCTTTCCTATTAATTTCTATTACTGCATACTTTATGCTTTCCTAATGAATTTTTAATTTACATAACATATTTTTTTATTGTGTGTGTATATAAAATTTTGTTAAAAAATATTTTTGTCATTCACATTTTTGACTCTCGCTCTATCTTTGTATGTATAATTGTGTCTGCTCAATTTGATTCCGGTTCTTCTGCAGCGTCTGGCCTTCTGAAGTTACAAGTAAATAGAAGAAATCTGCTGTATGTAAATAGTCGGAAAAGAGAAAGAGGACGGACAGAGCATTTAATTATTCCTATATTATACGAACAAAAGTAGAAATTAATTTTCGTGGAACTTTTTTGTACATGCATATAAATCAATATACGCTATTAGCAATGTCGATAGCAATTACAATGATAAAAGACGCTCGATTATCCTATTTGAAGAAGAATTCAAATTTAAACGCATCTCGATTAAAGAAAATGATTGCAGACTTTAATTACAGGCTCGTAATCGTAAAGATGGATTTTTTCCCACAAATATACATACATATTACCTATGTGTAAATAATCTGAAGGAATAGATTGTATTTACCGAATATAAACATTCGTAAGGTGGGAAGAATTCTCTTAGAAAAAGTTAATAGTAAATCTTACTGAAATAAATTAAACACACAATGTTTAGGAATAATAAATTTTCATATTTTGAAAACTCTATTACAGTTTATGTAACAACGAAGGATAGATACTATAACAAGATTCTTGGAAAACACCGTCTAGATCATCTGTTCAAACTCACATTGCTAACAGTTTGCCATTATGCAACAACAGGAAGATACATTATCCGTGTTACGAATCGGTATAATTATATCCGTTTTCTATAAAAATTGCGTAACGATGACGCGTCAATGCGCTTATTATCATAACTAGATATTTTTTTCGTGCGCCCTTTGTTCAGCTGTAAGTAAGAAACGTGTCGTAGGTCCAATTAAATATCGGTTTTTTATCATAATCCTGTGAATTTTCACATATCCTCGAAAATCGATAAAAATGAAACGAAATAAAAAGTCTAAATTATCGGTTCTAAGCTGATACGATTTTGTAAAATTCTTCGACTCATAGTAATTAATAAACTGTGCGTTATTACGCAGCTTCATATTTTTATTAATATTAAGAACAAATATGGAGTCTCACCAGTAATTTCTTTCACCTGATAAATATTACAATAGGAACTTTCATTTCAATATTTTACGCATTCTGGCATATTATACGCAATTTTTATATCTTCAAATTTCACATAAATGTATAAGCATTCACAGTCTGGTAACTAAAAATAAAGATACAAATATATAAATAAGAAGAAGAGAGAGAAAGTTTATTGAAAACCAGAATATGTTTTGAAAAATAAATAGATTATTGTTCTTCCATACACGATGAAAGCACAATAATCCCTTCACCATGGAAATTCACCGATAAGTGAACGACGCTCGGACGCGGCGGCGCGCCATAATTATCGCAATTATGATTTAATTGTGCGACAATGATAATGGACAGAATTCACGTGATAATAATAACAGACGGAATAATAGAATAAACAACGACGAGACTGCGTTGTCAAGCAAAAGAAATGACAAATGGACAGATCCAAGATTTAAATGTTTGTGAACGTACGAGCAAACGCGTAATAAAGTCTCCTTCTCGGCCCAGTAATCGAAACGCAATATCGAAATGAATTCAGAATATTATTCAGAATATTGAAAGCGCCTGAAACACGAGGAATCGACGATCATGTTGATAATATGTAATATAATAGAATGATTGTATTATTGACCAATAGGAATGATCGTCGACAGGGATGAATGTCAGCGATGTTGTTTAATATATTTAAAAAATAATCAACTAGTTAATTATTAGAAATAAATGTATACAGCGATACAATAATAATATTCCACACACTATAGTGTCTGAATATTAAGAACCGACATTAGGAATAAACCAATAGGCAAAAGAACTAAATTTCATGCGCAACAATTGTTTCTAGATCCGAAAATTGTACATATATATCTAATGTGAATTATTATAACTTTTTGATTTACATCTTACGTTTAAATCGATGTTACACATAATACGCGTAATCGCATAATCTAAAAGTACGTGCCAACTCGGATTTACGCCGTAGGCGCTGAACGTATTAAACGACTCAACTCATTTAGTTTTCATCCCTTGATAACAGATGTACCATAACGTCGGTCATAAAGCCCCAGTCTACGACGTAACGGAGTTTCAAAACGCGCCTAGCGTGCGGGCGTAAGTGAATTTTATGCGAATTTTGTATGCAACTGTGGTCGAACTGTCGAGGTAAATTAATAAATTACAGGATAAAAACTGTTTGCCATATGACGGTACGATTTTCTTTTTCATTATCTTGCCGCATTTACAAAAGTGATAAGTTATCGACGTGCATACTTGTACGTACAACGATAATCGGTTTGACGATAATCGTCGCTGACACAGTGTGTAAAGATAATGTCGTATAAAGTCACGTGGCACGTAATGATCGTGTTGTATGCAAGAACATCAGCTTGAGAGAGAAGCTCGTCTTTATTGCATGCTTTTGTCGCATAACGGCTTCCGAGATGAGATTAAATAACGCAGTTATATCAAGTTATTTGAAGTCGTAAACGCATAATACAGTTATCTCGAAGTTACATTGACGAGATGAGCGTAAATCCTGACGAATGTCAACGCGTTAAACACTGTGGAATACTATTCGAGTTTGTGATAATGCTGCTACTATTACGTATCATTCAACATCCTGTGGATTAAGTGTTTTAAATATGGATCATTATTAGACTTGAACACAAATAATATTTGATTAGAGTCAACAAGAGTATGTATAAATCTTTCTATATTGACATGTTAAATGTTGACATGACATGATAAATGTTTGATGTCTCAAAATTCTTATAAACCGTATCATTCGATTATTATTATTATTGTTATTGTTCACAGTTTCATTCGTTTCGACAATATTATGTTGATAGAATTTTTACTCTTTTAAAAAATGTACAAATGTGACTTCTTTCGTCCTTACAAGTTTCACAAATTACTTCTTGCACTATTTGGAATATTCATCGCTCGCAAATATTATTTACAGTCTTTAATTTATCTTTAAATAATGTAACACTGTATCGTACGTATCGCGTCTATTACAGCGAGACTCATTTCCTCACAGATTAATTCCCGTATTATTTCGACCACTTATCGTTCACAAAATTGTGATGTACAAAATTGTATTGCACAAAAGCATTGATTCATTTTTACAGTAGATATTATCGTTGCTATACTAAACAATCGATTATATCGAAACTTAGAAATTCTTATTTTGCGTTAATCACGTCAAAGCTCTAAGCTCGTTATTCTTCCAAGTATATCTTTAAAAGAACCTAATTTTTCTCGTTCCCTTCTTGTCCGAATTACGTCTCTCCTTAATTGAATCGAGACGATAATGATTAATTGAATTAACACGGTAAAAGTAGGTAAATGAAAAGTAAACCGAGAAAATAAGCAGCAACGGTGATAAATTCGAGTCGTGAAGGATTTAGGGTGAGAACCGCGTTTCCCGTGTCCTAATGGCACGTCGGCCATAAAGCGTCGACTCGTAACAGAGGATCGAAGGTTACAAAGCGAAAACAACTGGCTCGAAACGGGGGAGGACAAGCGTGCAAAGCCGTTTCCATGCTCGCAAGCGCGGCCTTATTGCAGCCCTGGCTACGGGATACGTATCACGGGATCCTGTTAGTATCTTAGTTGGCTTTATTTCCGTTATCTCTGCTGCGAGCTAAACCGGAATCGCCGCGCTGTTCCGACACGTACTACCTGTTTACGACTGTTCACCGCGTTCCACGGAGGACCAAGATTTCCTCGTATGACAGAACTTGGCCGGATCAACTGTTTGAAAACGATTTCGAATTGAATAATATTGGTGGAAGTTGTAGAAAATATAGAAAGGAAAGAAATCTTTTGGCAACAAATTTTAACATTGTCACGTCAATGGGATTTGGATCGCTACATGATTTGTTGTGTGAAAGCTTAATCTTTCTGCGGAATTCTATTTTCTGTTTCTTAAAATATTACTATATTTTTTTAACATCTAGACATGCGTCTATTTTGTGACATCTTGCGATAATTTTGTTGCAAATGTTTGTACGCTATTATAATCGCCAACGACCGAGATCAACCCGCGTGAAAGTATTAAGATATCGAAATAGTAGATAATGTCGATCGTTTTGATTTTAGGGCTGAATATTCTCAAATTTCTATGCCACTGAATATTCCACAAGCATAAATTCGAAGAACTTAATATGAAAATAATTTTTGAGAATCAATTTAACTTTGAGTCTGAAGTGTAATTGCTCTTGTAATCTTTTTGAAACTAAGCTTGTTAAAGTTCGATCGCTACAGTTACCTTAATTATTTAAAACCTTTTTGTGTCCTGTTTGAAAAAATTGAAAACTAATATAATATTGGAAATACTAATATAATAATCGAATGACTCTATTTTTCTCTATCTATGGATTAACTGAGTATGCTCACTTATTCTTGCTTCTCGACATAAAATTGCTGGCATAGTGGGATTCTATAAGGACATATTTTTCTACAAGACTTCTGGTCCTGAAACTATCATCAATCCCTTAGAAATACTTGAGATCATTTTCCGCCCCCAATTACACTCATTGTTTGAATCATAATGAAACCCATTTTCTTATCTAAATATCTCAAATATTTAAATATTTTCCCGATAAGAGAGACATTGAATTCTTTACTAGAGTTCTTATAGTAACAATAATATTATAATAATTCAGGAGTCTATAGAAACGAATATAGTTTTTCAGAAGCTTGAAATTTTTACTGATAACTTACTATTACGATATCGATTTCTAAGCGCGGATTTAAAGAAATTTATTTAATCAAAGATTTTAAGTAATCTCTATCCTAACAAAATTAATTCTAAAAGTTCCACAGCATATTTACCTCGCAAACCAATGAAACAGACTGCACAACTCCAATAATTCTCTCGTTCTTCAACTTTCAAACCGTCCGACTATAAAATCTGAAGGCTCAATGACAACCATGGAGCGTGGAATATTACGACAGATGTTTATTGGAATCGTTTGTAAGTAGTACTTGATCAAAAATCAAACCAGCATCGTAAATCATTGACCCGAATAGGAGAATCGATTGAAAAAAGAAGCGGCTGAATATTTTCAAATTATTCATCGTCGCATAGGCAACCTTCTGATCATCGATAGTGGATTGAACGAAGGATGGAGCACTCCTATTATACCAAAATTCGAGCAGGACGATCCTGTGAAAGTATCCAGCGACAAAGTGGTTTGGATAGTGAACTTGATGTACGTCGGAGTTGGTCTCGGTTCAATCGTACCGTTTCTTTTGATGGACAGGATCGGTCGCAAAGGAACGCTATTGTTCGCCACGATACCAAAGATTGCCAGCTGGATTTTAATCGGTTTGGCAGCCACTGTTCCACAGCTTTACTTTGGTAGAATACTTGCTGGCATTGGATGTGGGATAACGTACGCTGTGATGCCTATGTACTTGGGCGAAGTTAGCAGCAAAAAGACCCGTGGACCGTTAGGTAGTACTAATTTTTATTTTTTTATTTTTTACTTATATAGTATGAGATCGTCACAGACGTAATAGTCGAATTTTTATTGAAACGTTCGACGTTTATAATTTCATTGAAAATCGCACGAATCATGGTATAATCTTAATTCAAGATAGCCGTTGCTATATTTATGACAGAAAATGTCGGTCCATTACTTGCACACGCTCAATCTTCTATTTTATAATTTTTATTATAATAAAACGGTTGATGATAAACCTGCAAACACCTGTTATATCGCATTCGTCTGGTTTCAAGCGTTGAAACGAAACGTTATGACATATTCAACTATTAAATTGTGAAAAACTTTAGAAATTTCTGAAATCGGTCATTTCATATGTATCTTGCAATCTATTGTGTTTTCTATCTTTTGTTGTTTATCTACGATTATTCTTTCATTAAGTTATTTCGATATTAAATTATAAGTAAAAGCATGACTTTTAAAGATGTTACGTTAAAACAATCTACCATTGGTATGAAAAAGTTACATCAGAAAGTAGTATATAATAAATAACATTATCAGTAATATTCAACGAAAGACTCGAACTGTACGTCATAAATATTTTACGGTGAATTGCGTCTTCCTTAACATTATTTCCAATGAAATTATAGACTATATTTAATGATATATACTTTTAGTTTTATCACATTCAATTCACTCCTTATCCCTTTGATTCGATGTTTAGGTACATCGTTATGAAATTTCAAAGCTTCTTTTCGACGTATAATGTATTCAAGATTACATAGAACTTTAATATATTAGCATAGGTAAACTTCGAATAATAAGGTTAATTGGCCTCACGTTATTAAGGGTCGTGTTATACAAATATTATTACACAAGCATTACTATAGTAATAATATACATGTATTACGTGATGAGTATTTATTTGTTATTAACAATACAAAATTCTATTTTCGGTTCTGTACTGCCCGTTAACCTTATCAATAACGCTAAATATTTCCAAGAAGATTATAATCTTCTAAGATCTAAATATTTCCAATAGCGAAAAAAGAGAATTTCATAGAACCCGTACAAACATCGCATTATACGATGATCGTTTGTACAGAATTCTTATACCATTGATTGTACGGTTAACCAAAGAGAGACCAATCTTTTGTACCATTAATCAAAAATTTTGATCCTCCCAAACAACCATCACTCCTGTTCCTAAAATCTAAACCTAAAGCCAACAGTGTAACCACGATTAATCTCCCAAATCCCTTAACACTGTCCGAATCTCATAAAATAAACCGATCTCTTAGATGATCCAAAAGATAAGCAAACTTGTCGTCCAGGTACTCTGATGGCTGTGCTTCTAAACACGGGGATGATGCTAGCGTACGCGATCGGCTTATGGGTGTCTCGTTTCACGATGTCCATGATCTCGGTCTCGATACCCTTAATATTTCTCTTGACGTTTGTCTGGTTACCGGAAAGCTCCGTGTTCCTCACGAAGAAGAACAAACTAATATCCGCGGAGAGGACGTTGAAATGGGCGTTAGGAAAGGACGACGTGATGGAGGAACTGGAAGAAATCAAACGGATCGTGGCGACCGAAGATCACAGCCCCGATAGAACGTTGGGAAGATCATTGCAGGAGATGTTCACTAGGCGTGAGAATCGTCGTGCTTTTCGTATCGCTGTGATTGTCATGAGCGCGTTGACGTTAACGGGGGCGGCTCCTTTGCTCGCTTATCAATCGTTCATATTCGAGGAAGCTGGCTTCGAGGTCGCAACGAATATTAGCATCGTGATCACTGGATGTGCAATTGTATTAGCTGGAAGCGTGTGCGTGTTGCTGGTGAGGATGGCCGGCAAGAGATTGCTGTTGCTGATCTCGACGCCCATCTGTGTGGTGTCCTTGACGATGATGGGAATCTTCTTCGGGCTCCTGACGAGCGACCACGACGTCTCCAAGCTACGATGGATACCCAGCGTGTTCCTTGTGATTTATGTGCTTGGATACGGACTCGCGCTGAACCCGATCCCGCTGGCCTACGTAGGCGAGATCTTTCACATAGACGTGAAGGTACCCGCCGCCATATTCTGCTCAGTCTATTACGCCATCGCTACCACTACCATGGTAAAATTCTATCAGGTAGGTATTTCAGAGATATGACAATCATCGTTGCTTAATCATTGAAACGGCGATCAGGTGATGGATTTTTGATTCGATTTGAGTAAAGACTTTGGGTTGCCTTGAGAATAAAATTGTCCGGTATTGATCGAACATGATGGCGTTTCTCTTCAAGTGTATGTTTTCTTGGAAATAGAGTCGGGATGCTTTTTCTTATTCATTAACGGAGTATAGGATTTCACGTATGAACGAAACGTTTAAATTAAGGGAAAAAGAAGCGAGAGGAAGAAATGATTAGGAGGTTTACACGATTTTAAAATATACTTGTTAACGATAAAAAAATAGCTATTTTAAGATTATTAACATTTTTTACATATCAACATCTATTTTTTGTATTGTACAATATCAAATTCAGTTCTTGAAACCATATAAACTTTTAATTGCTTTTTTCTATCTTCGATAATTGAAGAAGTAACGTAGATATTCAATTTCGACGAGATACACTGTATAATTGTACATATCAAATATCATTCTTCTCTCTTTTTTTACAACAAGATAGAAATGTTTTTATTTTGCGATTGTTTTGCAATTCTCATTTTTCTTTTTTTCTTTTTGCAAATAGGACGAGAATATCTTTGTTCGTTACGAATGGAAGAAGATATTGGTGTAGATTAAATATTATCCTTCCATTTTTATGTTTATCTCTATTTTCGCGGTAGAAGCGTCTTTTTATCACTATGGAATGTAAATTTATATGGAAACAAAACATTAACCAGCTTCTTTATTTTTACTTTATCGGTTCTCTTTATTAGCGTATGACAGAATCTTGAATGTAAACTAAATATTATCCTCGTTTAGTTTTATTTTCCCGAGGTTCCCGAGATATGTAATTGGTAAAAATCCCATATCAGTAGCTATTTGTTCCGAATAGTAATCGGTTTTTACACTTTCGGTATTTCAAACACAATAGCAAAATTGAAACGTTTATCGAGCGAGAGATACCGTTGGTCATAGAAATATTCCACTACGTTATATATTGTATATATTGTACGTAAAAATTATTTTATTAATTATAAATCTATCATTAATAAATATTTATCACTTTATATTGCAGTAATGATATAATTTTTTTCAAAAGAAAATATGTGTCAAGTACGTGAATGCTTATACGTACCTAGTACAAATATGAAACACGCGAATGATATTTCTGTAACGAACTGTAATTCCATAATCTAAAAACACGCGTTTCGTAACGCATCGATGGAACGCAAAAGCGACGAAGAATGTATAAAATATTTTTCTAACGACATTTTTTTTCCTTCGTTATTGCATACCAGAGAAGATCATCGTCGTGTATCCGCATAACTTACGTGCATGTAATAGACTCGTGCAAACTCGAATAATTATTTCGCCTTATTCGTAGGTGCTTCAAGAATCGTACGGAACGTACATGCCAATATTGGTGTTCGCTGTGATTACTTTACTTATATGGTTACTAATTTATCGATACGTGCCAGAGACCGAAGGGAAGACCTTGGAGGAAATACAAATAGAATTACGAAGAAAATATTGACAATTTTTATTGACCCCGATTCAGCGTTGTAAATTATTTAATAAAGGATATATGACACTCTTAAATAAAAGTAGTGGATACTTCGTTTCCCTTACTTTATAGCGTTACTTTGTTGAACTATGAGTTTGATATACGTATGTACGATATAACGTAGAATAGATGTTAGAGTTTCCCTGTAACACGAAAAGTCTCATATTAAATCGAATCGAGATTTGAATATTTAAAGGACATTATTAGTTCATCTGGAGATGTTCTAACTTTAATCAGAGTTTCAACAATGTTCGATGTATAATAATCTCGTCTTTGAAACTTGTGAATTAACATGCAATGGCAACGTATTGTTGGATTAGAGAGCTAGTTTTCTGCTAATTAAACTCTTCCCGCATGATATCCAACTATAATTCTAATTCACTACAGAAGCAAGTTTCGTTATAAATAAACGAAATTTATTCCATTAGATTCTCATATTTATTACATTGGATATATTGACATTGTATATTGCATATTTTATATATTATGGATAAATTATATATTGGATATATCGATTATATTGAATGTACTTTCCGATACTCTTCAATACAATTAATAATTGTTTTAGTAAGCACCATTCCAATCTTCATTCATGAAAATTCTACATTTCTATTCATTTATTTTCTCAACATGAAATCTTTGCTATTAAATATTTAAAAACAGCGTTATTCCATAATTGCTATATATAATTTGTGACTTCTCACTGCCAATTATATCCAATAAGAATTGTGTATATGCATATGTGTATGTATGTATATACATTGCAACTAACTTCTTCAAGATAAAGTAACACACTATCAACTGTTCTATTCAACTACATAAATTTCCAAGTATTTATTACGTGTAACGTCATCTTACAAGTCAATATTCTTAAACTTCGGTTTACTATTTCCAACATTGTTAGTCTTTCTCTTAATTTATGAACAGAAAGAATGCCTTTAGAAGTGAATCAAGTATCGTTTAATCCTTGGAGAATCCTAACTACAGCACTGAAACAACGCGTTATTCCTATTGAAATCTACATTTCAAAATTTCTAATCGCGACAGCTATATAATCCCATAAAACCCGTGCAAGCCAAAAATTCGACCGGCTGAAAAGTCCAAAAAATCCAAACAACCCGCTATAGATTAAATACCTAGCGTGGTCCAAAAGTATGACGAAGAACGCATAGAATGCAAACCGATTACGTAAACAGCGTGGTGAACGTGATCATGGAAATTCGCGAGAGGCGGAAGGTGAAAAACGAAGACGAAGGGAGGAAAAAAAGGATGAAGGGGTGGACGGTGATCAATACCGACGTGCTCTTGATTCCCCCGGAATCAGGCACGACGGAGAGGGCAAACTGTAATTTCGACGAATTACACTCGAAACTGCGTCAGAGGTTGGGGGTGGGGGGTGGGACGGGAGAGCTTAAGAGAGGACCGTGGGACTTGTTTGATCGCGAAGTTCGCTATCTGCAAAGAGAATCGTTAAGCAGCGATATCACGGACGCCGAGGCGTTCTCGCACGTTTCCCTCTTTCTCTTTCCTCTCCTGGCTAAACTATTTGAGTTTCCGTTTAAAAAACGCGCGTGCCGCGTAACCGAACTGTGCTCGAAACGCGGTGCAGCAAGCTTTCTCGTTCCTTGTTTATTTAGAGTGGGCCGCAGAGGATTTGTTTGCGTTCGCCGCGTCATACGAAATTTTCCCGGGTCAGTGTACACACTTTACCACCGGTTTAGCGAACTTTGACAATCTTTTTGCCTTTTTCCCCTCTCTTTTGTTTTTTTCATTTTGTAGTTTTTTTCCTTCCTCTTCTGTCCCCCTTTTGTTTTCGTTCCGGGCTTCGCCTGTTGGCTTACAATTAAACCAGATCGGACAATTCCAGCGCGTTGTCAAAGTATCGTAGAACGTTTCGTTGAATGGCGAACGACCACGGAATTGGCCGTAGTTTAGAAACGTTCTTCAAGTTGCCGCAGTTGTGAATTTAGTTGAGCCTGAAAGGGTTTGCGGGTTATATTGGTACGCGAAATGTGTTTGCATGGAATGCAGATCTCCTTTTTTCTTTTTTTATAGAAAACTCGCTCGAGATGCTCGATCGAATACTGCGAAATGCGAAGATTTCTAGTTGCACCTTTGAATCAGTATTTACTAATATTTTATTACATCTTATGGTTTCTCTTGTATTTTTTTATACAATTTATTCGAAGAAAAAAGTTACGTCCTTTAAAATAAAAGTTGTGTTATTGTTGTAGTCGTCGGAACGATAATTATTCGAAACAGCGTGAAATCGAAACAGACATCGGGACGAGCAAAAGAAAGAACAAGTGAACGAGTGTACAAGGCGATATTCTGTTCAACCAAAATTTTTTTATTTTGTCGCGTTTACGCGAGACCTGGTGCGCGATGCTTAAGCAGAGTGCAAACAAATACAGTTTGCAGATGTAAATAAAATCGTTTCGGTTCTCACTTGGTCGAAACTATGCAGCGATTCGTAGAAAACTGAAATTACTGTAGCGGATATTAAAATCTACGCATTACTCCTCCGGTGAAAATTACCGGCTTCCTGTTTATTTTATCTCGAAAGTTACTGCACATCGTAATAGAGCAAATATTTTCACGGAAACGTGAAACCGGGATCAAAGAAATTATGCGTAATTACAAGTAATTATATGTAAATTCGTGATAACCAAAACACTGTTCCGTGCTGTTTAAATATTTCGATGTCTTTCATGATTGAAAAATATTCGTCTTTAAATATTTACAAATAAAAATATGGAACGATACTAATTCTATAATATAATAATAATAGTTTCATAATGTCATAGTAGACGTATAACAATCGAAGCATCATTTTTTTTTTTTTTTTTATTATTTTCTCAAATATCTGAAAAGTCAAATTTGTTGTCAATTTTATAATATCATAGTGCAGTAGTAAATGTTAAAAAACCAAAAATTATTCTTTCGTGTATTCTACACTAATACAATCTCTTCAAAAATCGAGAAAAATACAGATACATAACAATTTAAATCTTGTAACACAATAATTCTCTTTCGCAACAGTTGTTCTTTTACCTAATCTTAGGTATTCTTCTATAATACAATACTTCGTTTAATTCAATATCTCCAATGATAAAAAAAATTAGTTTTTCAATATCTAAAAATACAAATATACAAAAATGTTAATCTTATAATATTATTATTCTTACAATAATATTATTCTCTTTTATTTCAATAATGTAACAAAGGAGCTTTGATCTGAAAAAGTGTGAAAAAAACGATACAAAGCAAGTTTATTAAAATTTCGCGTGAAATTCCACTCCTTTCACCACAAAAATTCCGCTTTCGTGTTACTCGCAGCGTTCCTGGCATTGGTCAGCTAGTTCTCCAAAATTCCATCACACCACACGATATTTCTCGCAATCAAAGTCCACACTTCCTCGATCATCGCTTTTCCACGTCCTTTATCTAACGTGATAACAAAGGATCGCTACGGTATCCTGGTTTTTATAAACTTCAGTGCAAACGATGAGTCGCAGCTTCGGTGCAGGCAATCTGAGCCTCAAAAATATTCAAATATACCGTGCGATGAAACACAAATAACCGTCAGTGAAAGGAAATTCAAAATATAGGTATAAATAACAATTCAAACAATGCACTTTGCTTTACAATATGCAGTCTAAACTCTGAAATAACTTAATTTAAGTTTTAATAGATCGATAATACCTTCTGGTAAGTATTTTACAGAGAAAATATCAAGGATTATTACATTCAAATGGATTTCTTGTATCTGGAATTATTATTATTCTTCATCTTCTATCATCTATCATTTATCCTCTAATGTTTATTAAATTATTCGCTGAAAAATTTCCCTCGCACAAATCATCGTGTAACAAACATTACAGATAACACACATGATATATCTCACGTCAGACTACAAAAGTAACAGGAACTTGAGAAAGAATCAGAGTCATATAATTATTTAATCAAACATCGCATCATACGTTATAACGTTAATGGAAGATGTTATGCACATAAATATTATTATTATTATCAATAATAAGAAGTAACAGGAGACATCCATTCTATAGACTCCTATAAAAAGGAAAAAGACAAATACAAACAGTAGAACGCGAAAATGTATTGTTTCAAATAAATACAAGAATAGTGTGTATCAATCATTCGTTGTCTCATCATGTTTATTGACAAATCGCTCTTATGGTCATTAATTTGTCACGTATAAATTCGATAGTTCGTGAAATATTGACACGTAAATTATGACGTGAGTTACTAAATCATGTACGAATAAATTGATACGAAAAGAACAATGTATTTTTACATCAACAACTACAAGAAACGTTAAACCGTAAAATACGTGGAAACTGAGTGAATATTTAACTAAGTTTACCATTTTGTTCAACGACAGGAATATTCACGGAAGATTAAAGACAGCGCCGACTTTTTAATTTTCATAGTTTTACTGTTTAATCTAAATTTACACGCGACAGTCGAACACGTGTGCTTCTTCCGGATAATTACAATCGTAACAGCTAATTTTACAACATAACGTTCGATAAACATATGGTTGACCATTTCCTGAAACTGTCAATTCCTGGCAAGTCCACTTATGCAGAAGTCACTGCAACAGAGTACCAAATCATTTCAAACAGAGAAACACAAGCACTTATGGTGCTAGACTAGCAATGCTGATTCACTCTGTGCGATTTACCATGTACACGATGCCAAAGCGTTACTCTACACCGAGCTGTATATGAAACTCATCCTTCTGTGTTCACATGTGTACAGATATGTATACGTACATATCATGCGTGTACGTCTTACGTATTCCTGAACACTTATATGTACCTATATAGCCGTTGTGCGTTTGTCGTGGCATGTGTTACGTATGCAAGTGCTAATGCGTTTCTGTGCTCGTGAATCGGCCTCACACGTGTTTCGAATACGTGTGTCGGTTAACGTAGGTGCGCGCGAGCTCACGGGATCAAGATTGATAGGGTACAAATCGCAACACGTACGGAGCATCCACTTAGCAGTGCATTATCCCGATGAGAATGTGTACAGGTTGGATCTCTTACCTAATGCAACGGTTGCAATCCTGATAATAGCAACCACTTGTCCACAGGAGGAACAGACTTGAACCGACTAATCGGCAATTTCGACCATTCCGTGACAAACAATTCTGGCTTCAAAAAAAGAAAAGGGACCATTAAACAACACTGATATAATTGACAGTATGCTATCAATACGAACCTAAGATACCAATTGACTTCTCATGGGAGAATGAACATGTTTTGTGAATATTTTTTGTATTTAATATATTTTTCTTTTAATGATATAAAGTGGAGTAATAAACAGATCATGTCAATGATATAGTTCTAACGTGGAATAATAAGTAGAAGATCGCCACGATATAATATAAAGTGGGATAATAAGTAGAATGTATCAACATCTGGTGACAATTCTGTCTTTAAAGCGAACGAAATGTATGATTAATTTTATGATATAAAGTGGAATAATAAGTAGAAGATGTCAACGATATAATATAAAACGGGACAAAAAGTAGAATATGTCAATGATCGGTGGCACTCCGCGAAATCAGTAGAAAGTGACAGCGCTATGTCAGACAATGTCTCAGCCGCATGGAGAGTGACCGTATCACGTCAGACGAAGTAGAAGTAGTCTTGACGCCTGGAATTTACAGAGGAGGAATAGGACTTCGTCGGCGATTTTGCGCAGTACATGGAACACAAATGGCCCAGCCTGGACCAAATATGCTCATAACCAAACCCAATTTCGTAAAATTGATAAATCGTAGATACTCGATGTATTATGTAGAAAACAGAGGAAAAGCCTACAAAATTATTCTATATGGATTAACCATTACGCACGATTTGTCCTTTATTTGCAAGTATTAAATAATTTTCTAATCCATAAAACTCAAAAGTTAAACATTTTATAGTTAATTATTTGCTTTTTAAGGTATTTAAATTTTAAAATAAAAAATGCAACGACGTTACAAAGATTTTTTTTTTTAATTTACTTGTTCATGGAATATATATTTATCTAAGCAATTTCCTTATGATAAATAAACTTATGAGGGGAAATAATTTGTTTCTTAATGAAATTCAATACTAATCGTGTATCCGTACAATAAAATTAAGAAATCTTTAAACGCGAAGTTGATCAATTTAGCTCTCACGAGATTCATATTCTACCAGCTTCAGCTCCAGACGAACACTTCTGTACAAAATTTCGCGTAAATTGGTGGAAACAAGTTGTAGGTTAATCGTACTATAAATGAAGATAAATATACCAGGGAAACCCGTATATTTTTGTTTTCTACCGCTTTTGTAAATATCCAGAGTGAAACGGACAAGGGAAGAGAAAACGAATGGAAAGAGGAAAAATAATGCAATTCGAGAGACCTAAAGAGGCATGTTAGCGCTGGAAATCTGTGGTATACAGTTTGAAATCGATTGTTGGTATCTGCACGCGATTTCGTGTTCAATGAAAAACGCATTTCGTGTTTATTAAAAAGAGATAATAAAAACTGGTCGGCCGAGAACAAAAGCGTTCGGAAATTTATTTCCTCTGATAAAAGGGATCCAGTTTACAAAGCCATTATATTGTAAAAGTTGGCGAACCTGCGAATATCGCAGATGCTTTTAACCCGATGTTAAAATAATAAAAGTTGTGATTAAATAATTCCTCCTAAAAGTTTTTGTTAATCAATCAGCTACATTGTGAAAAATACATGAACAATGATCCTATTACGAACAATCACAATACCTCTTTACTTTTCCGGGATTGTGTAAAAATGTCCAATCTTTTCAAACAGCGTAGCCTGAGAAAAGCTGAATCATTAAATATATTGTAGTAGCATAAATTTCACATCTCAAATGTCATGTAAAATTATTACTATTAAAGCAATATATTAAAGTAACATAGTATACTCGATACAAGAAATGCAAGAAGCTTTGAGATACAAAAAATTATTCTCTAAAAAAAGAAAAAAAAATAAGAAATTAAAAAATTGGAAAATTAAAAATATTCAATAATCTTCCATATATCATATATCATATTTTTATTTCTACATAGTTAAATGAGATTAAACGATGAAACGAGAATTCTAAGACCTTAAACGCAATATTCTAATGCATCGTTTTACGTAATTAATTGTACACATTTTTCCTTAATATCGTCAAAGTGATGATCGAATATTATAATCCAGCAAGGTAGAAAATAATTCATCGACGAATTCCTCTTCTTTAGTCGTCTCGACGTGTAAACAGATCGCGCGATCCCATCCATTTCAGCGTGTCGAGCGTAAGCCGGTAATTGCGGTTGATTCATCACTACGATCGTTCTTCATTATCGCCGAAATTGTCCTGGAGAAGTTTAAATGATCCACACCGCTGAACTTCGGCTGCCATAGTGGCACACTGGCTTCGCGAATTTGTCACGTGTGTCGAAAGAAAATTGCATCCATTCGAAACGATGGGAATCGTATTTGCAGTAAAATATATCATATTCAAGCGAATGCTACGTATTGGCTGTTAAATGATTTACACGCTTAATTCATTATCGCTACATGTTATGCCTGTAACTATTAAATTGCGCATGATTATACAGAATTTGTATTTCTATGATTGTAAAAAAAGTGGATCTTAAACAAACATTTTTTTAATCATTAAATATTATAGCAGGTATTTTACTCTGAATGTTTCTTATATTTTCGCGTATTATATGTATATTATGCGCGTTTTTACACTTCCAAATGTATAAACATTCGCAGTTTAGTAGTTATTATGTTCTTCTTACTTTTAAGATATTTTATCCATTTTAAGCTTTTAAAGGTTTTAAATTTTATTATTTATTGGATAATCTAATAAATGTAAAGAGGTAAAAAAAAATCCTTACATGCTAAAGGAAATGCAATGTAAATAAGAATACCCTTACCACAGATTGAAATTAATATTCAAGAGTACCATATTTCGCAAGTATCAATGTTGTTTGATGTATAATATTTATACTATACACTGTTCTGACAACTGAGTATTTGAAATGACATATATTATTTTTATTTAATTTATTGAAACAATATTTTTGGTATTGATTCGGTAAATAACCAATAAATCTGTATTTTGCGTCTCGTTGTTTTAAATTACATTTTTCAGCACGTTTCGCGTAACCCTTTATGATTAATATTTGTAACAATTACCCTACCAAAAATATGTTCAGATTGTGTATTAAAATACGTTTATTTACGAATTCGAAATAATTCGAACGAAAATCCAATCATTTATGATATTGATATTTTTGTCATAACTTTGTCATAATTTTAATCATAAAACATCCTGATACCGAGATAAAAATGAAACACCCTGTATATTTCAAAAATGTTGATCCAAAGAATTTTAATTAATATTATATAAAAGAGCTCGCGGGAAAAATGAGGAATGTAGATTTCAATGAATTTTGAGTTTAACATTTTCTCGTATGCTCCTGTATGTGCTCTTTATCATTACGACCATGTCGTAGTGACGTGAATTAAAATTCTCAAAGTTTTATTGCAGTTATCAAAATTGAGCTGTACAACGTACTTTTCATTTTTTACAGTTCAGTATGTCACATATTATTTAAAATTACAGGTAAAAGTAGAAAATCATACAGAATAAGACGACGAGTAAAAAGTTTTATTTTCATAACATATCTACGAGAAAACTGGAAATCGTGACATTAGTTGAAAATTAAACTTTTATTTCTTCAAGAATGCTAAAACTTGATATCCTTTCTTTTTCTCACGGACTGAAACGTATTATTTTTAATAGTAAATTGTAATAATAAATTGGATAAATTATTGGGAAACATACAAGTGTGATTTATTCGCAAGTATCGAATGCTGTTAACCGGCAAAATGCTCAACACGATCGCTTTTTCATCCTTTATACCAAGCTGTCGCGTCGGTCGCGGTTTCAGTGGACGCGATCGTTTCACACGCGGCCCGATAAATCCCGCGGAAATAAAAAGCACAGAAAACCCGAGCGACAAAGCGTTGCTCACGACAAGGGAAACACGTTGATGGCGAATTATTCACTGCGGAAGATCAAACAAAATCTTGCAAGAGCGTCTCACGCTCTTCTGCCTCGTGTCTGCCAGGACAGAAGGTCGTGCCCTGTCCCTTTCAGCATCGCGAACAAGGTTCACAAGGTTCGGATGTAAAATCGGTCGGGTTTATGCTTTATAGCTCAAGGGTAACCGTCGCTATCGACGCGAGAGGAAGAAAGCGTCATTACGGATATGTTTCTAAAGCAACGAGTGCATCGAAGAAAGAAATGAAAGAGATTGTGAAATTGTCTAGAGAAATCAAATCTGACATGTTACACGTAGACTGGGGATATTCAAATATGTAAATTTATACTTTTATAAACATAATTAAAGAAAAGGAATTTAAATAGAAAATAAATTTCCCTTATAGGTAGATGTTATAATCAGTAGTTTCTTATCTCGTATATCTTTGGCAGACATTCTGGTACATGGAACTTCTTACGAAATATAAACATAATAAAAGTGACACATAAACATTCGCAGTCTGGTTGTATATTTATATATACAAATTTTTATGAGAGTAGTTTTTTTCGAAAAGATAAATTCGATATTAAATAAAATTATAATTAAGTACATTAAAGATAATTTACAAATAGAAAAAGTTCATTGCGAGGAAACACAAAATAGAGTCACTAAACAATACAACAACAAATAATATCAGAAATACCATACAGTATTCTTTTGAATTCAAACTTATGGTACTCGTACATTATTGACGATGCAAATTTAATTTTTCACCCAGGTCATTCAATTCTCGGGACGTAACGCAATAATCAAATATTGTGTCGCGTGGAAAATATGAACAAAGTGTAAACTAGCGATGTAAACAACCAATTCAAAAATGTAGAAAAGTAGCTCGAGAATGTCAACAGACTTGAATGAAAATTAAATAAACAATACCAATATAAACAAGCAAACAAACTGTAATTTATTTAAAGAAAGAAAGACGTAAGATTCAAGTTTCCCTATAAATTCTTAAAACCCACAATGGAAAGAAAATCGTATCAAAAGAACATTGAATTGATTTTAGGGTAGCGTAGCTTTCAGCCAGCTATGAAATGAAATTGATACGACTTATATAGAGCTCGTAAAATAAGTATAATCCAATCGTCGTCGGTGACCGGTTGAATCAATAAAAAAATAACATTGAAGATCGTTGATGGAACAAACTTTACTCGTTCCGGTGTGCCTGTAATCGTTTATTGCTGGCTACGTTGGCAAAAAGCTGGCGATCCGTAGCGCTCACAAGAGGAAACGACGACTGGATAAAAGAAACAAGAAAAGAGAGAAGGAAAGCTGTGTGACGTTGGAACGCGTAGACGCGTACGGAAAAGCGGGAAAAGAAAATGGAAACGGAAAAATACGGGATAGACGCGAATAAGGAAAAGTTCTATCGTGGAAAATGGATTGCAGCAATTACGGCGTGGTATCGAATTTCACTTGTCGGACCGTGAGATAGCAGTGTGCGGCCGTGCATGTCTACGTCCAATGAAATTACCAAGCGATTCTTGCCTGGAAATGGAAAAAAATTGAATATTTCCTCGCCTCCTTCGAGGACCCTGTTCGTTGATTACGTGGGTTCCAGGTCGCGGCTTCTTCGCGGAACGTGACTTTCGAATAAGGGAAAGATGTTGGAGATAATTTAAAAAAAAAAAAAATAGAAAATATATCAGATGTCGACGGTAATAGGATTGAATCTGTATAGAAGATAGAAAGGAAGGGTTCTTTCAGGAAATTGCAGTTTCTAGTAATCTTGTCTGTGTCGAGTATAAGGTACTGTGATTGGACGATCGTGAAGCAGAGTATGGTTAACACTTTCTTTTGTAATAAGAGCTTGGTAGAAACTTTGCAATAAGATAAACATTACTCCAAAGAAGCACAAACATCGTTCTGTTTCTCTCAAGGAATTTTACGATCGCATTGCACAAATGTGGTTGGCAGCCATAATAATGATAAAATGAGTTTGCTTTCGGAAATTAGATTTTGTTATGGTACATGGAATACTTGGTAGAAGATATTTTTAATATCACTCTACGATCATCGAAATTTTCATTTTAAGTTTCTCATTATTCTGTTTGTTGAAGTTTGTAATCATCTTCCCCGCACGAAAATATGCGCTGTACGTGAATTTTTTTACAAATTGAAAATTTGATACGTTTCTACAATTCGCTATATTTATATTATCTTCGTACATCTTTATATAAAATAAATCCAATAATAAATATTGATTCTTATTCTTAAGTATGCAAAACCGCGAAGACCGATACAAGTGAAAAGTGACAGTAATAGCCGGACAATCAAAACTTCGAGTACGAAAGATACCTTCGCATTATTCGTTGACAAACTTTCTACAGGTCAGCTGAATATACCTTACTACTTTAAATATTCCATCGATATCCACATAAATCATAGAGAACAGTCAGTATCAAAAGGGTTAATCATAAGGTAGCAATCATAGAATTTTATCGATGATAGCCGAGGTTATAGGCCAATGTGAAAAGCACAGGGTCATATAAATCGATATTGACGGGACGTCAAACTCTCGGCCAAGTTTCAAGTCGTAAGACTTGATCTGAACGACCCTGGAGACGTAAGTAATACTGACTATCCCCGTGTCGTGAGGTCAGACATCAATGACTCTGGGGACGTAAGTATTAACATCGGTGAAACTCAATGGCGATGACTCAGGAGAACCAGATACCATTATTGAGGACACGACATAACGCGAAGTCGTAGGATTCAATATTTATGATCTTTCGAAGTATAAAGCTTCTATCGATTTTACAACCAGAAAATCAACGGTAATTTACGCATATGTTGTGTTTGTTACGGATGCCGAATGAATCTCAAAGTAGAATAAGACAGTCCCTCTCAGATCAATAAAATTGATCAAATCGAGCAGTTAAATCGCCTAATGTTATGTATCTCTATGTAATTTCATTTATATCTTTGTTTGATCAATCTTGGATTTATGATGGACTGTGGATTTTATGAATTTACGCGAAGATGCAAACATAAACAGAACGCATGTAACAAGCAAATATATATAGTGTATGTAAAGTACAGTTCTCGTTGTAATATTTAGTAGAGACAACAATTTTTTATCTATGCTATATGTTTTTAATTATTTTCATAAAATTATGAAATTGTATGAATATATCTAGTCTATAAATTATTCTCGAAAACTTGCTAAATTTTACCTGAAATGTGATTGATTGATAAAAAAAAAATTGAAAAAATCTTGAGAAAAATAATCTTGAAGCTATACAATAAATGCCAAAAGGTCGTCGTAAAACAAACGGTGCAGATCATTTAATGTAATTCTGATTCTATAAAAATGTATTACCTTTTAATTTTATATAAACTTGATTATGAACTTTTCCAACGAGTTAATAATTAATATATCCCCGAACTTGAAGGTAAATGACGAGATTCTGAAATCACTCGTGTCAGATTTGCTACCGTAAGAATATTTGATGTCAAATTCCAAGACTCGAGTGTCATGTGGAATGAGGCTCGCTAATTAAGGGGCAGTCACACGGAGTTTCAGAACCGACAGAGTCATTGGCAGCAGGCTTTGCAAATGAGAAGCGGCTCGTAACGAATTGCACTGCTTTAATTGGTATCGAGTTTCGGTATTCAATTATTTACGTGGACTCGCTGTGATCTTTAATGAATAGTTTTTATCCTGTAGCTAGTCGCGTCGTTGCTGTTCTAACTAAAATTCTTTTCTAAAAAAGACATAATATACTATAAATTTGTAACCATTTAAAATATAAAGAAAAGAAACAAAAGTTATATGAAAAGATATATTTCACAAGAAGAAACACGAGTTCTTGCCCATTTATTTTACGAAAAGTCAGTCATATCTTTAAAAACGAATCGTTGTAAATTTTGTACATTTTTCTGGAAACTTATCGATTGAAAGTCCTAGCAAGAAATTCGAATTCTTTTAGAAAAAATCAGTTCAAAATAACAGGAATATTTCCTTCGTTTTAAACACCCATTTCAACGCTTCGTTTCGATATTCTTTCTCTTAAGAATCTTATCGATTAGGTGGTACAAATCAAAGTCCTTTCAGGCTTAGATATCCTCGATAAAACAATGTTGAATCTATCGAGATCAGATTTACTTATCTTCTTGAGCAAAGGTAATCGTCTGTCAGAGAATACGAAGCCGGTAAAAGTCCCCGGAAAGCCATTGGGGAATGAGAAAAGGAGTGAACGAAAAACCTTGGGAATGGAGGAAGAGCAAAATCGAAGACGGCATTAAAGTAATCTTTGGGTGTTGAAACGCTCCGATTGATCTTCGTCAATGTATCTGTACATTACCAGATACTTTCTCGTTTCATTTGAATATAGAAATATAAACGGAAAACTAAAATTAAACAACACGATCTAAGGAATTTGTATAATTCACGGAAATAACAATACTTTTCAATTTCGAAGATAAACACACCGATGAAAACACGTGGCACGTTCCGCGTCGCTATATATTAACGTTACTGCGCAGGATAGAGAATAAAATTGCCAATGTCTGGCCCAATAATTCAAAAACAGCTTGGTGCTTTGCAACAAATTTCGCCTGGTGCTCGCAATTAGAAAAGTTTATTCCCGTTTTCCAGTGAATCTTTTATCGGCTGGTAATCGTTATCGTTTCGGGCGTTGAAGCGCTTAAAATTGTTGGAAAATATTACTGGAAAATTGAAGTATGTATCGTCGCTGTCGTGTCGACTAGCTGGCATACGTTGCGTACACGCACGATCACAAATAAATAATACAACGTATTTCACTCTGACACGAGACAAATTGTTTCGGGACGAAAATACATTGAGTGCATAAAAATTGACAGAACGGAGGCGAACGCGTGAATAAATATGAAAAGCCAAAAAAACAAAAAGAGGAAACGAAGAAAGATAAATAAATGAAAATAGAATGAAGAGAGGAGAGAGAAAGGAAAAATGATATTTTCAATGCGTATCGTTTCGACGAGAGATTACTCGCGAACAGAGCGCCGATGCACAGCCAAAAATTGTAAATTACGTTTTTAACTATTTCATGTTTCTGCCGTTTAATATACGCAGCAACAAGAATGCCAGTTGAAATTTATTCTGCTACTCGATCAAACAAACACTGTAGCTAATTTTATTGAAAAATTCCACATATTGTACATGCAATTTTTTCCGTCACGTTATTTGACATGTTTTGCAAAAAAGATTCTTTTCAAAAAATGATTTCGTTTAATCTGTCTCAATGAAAGGTGTTTACGTCGTTCGATAATTCATTTCGAAAGAGGAAAATGTTTTTAGCATTAAATTGCTGTTATTGTTCACGATAAATAATGAGAACGACGTCTGTTGAAAGAAGAACATTTTATTATAAAATACTTGCGAAGTTCACCGAACGAAACGAATTATCAAGCGATTCCTGAAAATACATTTTAATAAAATATATGCTTTCAAATAAATATTTGTAACCGAAATATGCATCGATACATTTTTTTCTAATTATATAGATTTATTGATTTCAATTTTATAAATATCTGATATTTTTGCTATTTTCAAATAAATTCGCCAAGTTTTGTGTAATATTCATACAGAAAAATGGTGCGATATGAAAGAACTAAAATGTTATTGGTTTCAGAAAAAACTAGTCGTAAAAAGAACACTTTGAAGCCTTTTGAACGAAATAGTGCGCAAACAGAAACAATTGTTGAATATTTTTTTACTGTAATTCTACACAGTATACTGTAAATTTAACTTCAGTTCCTGTACATGTTTTCAAGATTTATCGTTCGTTTCTTTCATCGAAACATGTATTAAAGTGACCGAAACAAAAATATTTATTACCTAGCTACCTAGTAGAGTTGATCAAACTATTTCAAAAGAATTCTACCTATACTATTTCAGTATTATTTATTTATTTTCTAGTAAAAAAGATAATTAGATTCAGCATTAGCGATATTAGAGTATATTTTGTTAAAGTGCCTCACTGTCATCATTTACCAGTCATGTGTTCTCCATAGAAGTGCGATTATTCTATGTGAATGCTGAAACACAAAATTAATAATCCAAGCAATTTAATAATCGTTGGTGTAGTTCCCCGGAACAAACTCGATTCCCGCGAGATACGATCGATTCGTATCTGTCGAGCCATGTATCTGCAGGACCACGTTTTGAATACCCACATACTGGCACACGTACTATTTCGTGTCTGTCTGCTAAAAATTTCTCCGAATTCTGTTACAGTTTTTAACAAAGAGATATAAAAATCAGTTCCGCGTATCCAATCAAGCCAACGTATCTTCTACTCTACTAATTTAGAATGAAATCTATTTAATTTCGAGTTTCGGAAATGTACCTAACGCGATCACGAACTAGATGTCGTAGGTTCCCGGTTAACGTAACATTTTCCTCGTGCTCCTCCAATAGTCTTTTGTAAAAATTCTTTCTTAAATATCATTTTATCGTATAAATATTTATAAAGTGATATTAAAAACGATTCTTTAAATAGGAGTTCAATTTTTAACTCGTATTAACGAATTGAATATATTGAATCTTAAAGCTCCTTAATATCACGAAGGTAAAATTTTGTGTTAATATGAAACAAACGCAATAAGTAGAGAATGTAGGGGTAATTATATACGCATGAACGTATATGCTTTGAAGATGAATTTTAAATATCATTTAATTTCTGTCATGTTAATATAATTCCTGTGTAATGATTGATTTGATTGGGGAAAAAAGAGAAGAATCTTTTGTACCAAAGATTTTGTAAAGGAAGATAGTAATGTCGAAACAAGTTTGTAAAAGATATGATAAAATCTATAGAGAAAGAAAACAGCAGCGGAAACAAGTTGAAAAAATCTTCAGTTCATATTTTGCGAAATAACTGTTACGATATTTAAAAGAATTCTAAGCTTAAATGAAATTAGTTTACTATTTCAAATGGGCAAAATCACAAATTACAAGATGTCCCCTTTAACATTACGCTACATACTAATATAAAAAGGCACGTGTTCACCAATTTTTGCCAAAACGTATAAAAGAGGACACTTGGCTATTGATTAGTGCAAAATGGAAACAGCCAAGCACAAAAGGAAAATAGTCGGCGGATTCGTATGCCGACGCAGCAAGAAGCTAATGAAAATTCGATCATCCGGCAATAAAGTGAACGGGAGCGTGGTCCGGAACAGGAATCGGGTTCCGTGTACCTTCCGGGTTCGATCGATATCAGGAACAGAGTCCGCAAATCGGCAGAGACGACAAATACCGGTAAGCGAAACAAGAATTTCAATTTGCGTCATGTACGTGGTGAGCATTCCGAGCGACGAAAAATTCCTGGCCTCGGACAAATCCTCTAGAACTGGTACCTGACCGGCTTGGAACACCTACTTCCGGTGTGGACTCGCGCGTCTTATCGTCGAAAATACGCCGGCTATTCCATCGCGTTCCATTTCCACCGTAAGACGCCTTGCAGCCAACTGTTCTCGTAAGTTCCGCGATGATCGAGGGTGTTGCTTCGCCGACGAATTTCACGAATTCGAGCTACGAACGAGTTGTCTCGTTCCCCTGATTCCGGTTCGCGATTCCATTCGGCCAATATGCTCGATTACGCTCGGTCACGTCTAAATCGCGACGCTACCAGCGCGCAAATTGAACGTGCAACGCGAACGGCACAAGCGAACATTACTTTGGAACATGACAACGTCGTGGATTGATATCTGGAATGTTTACGTCATGGCTGAGTTACGTCAAGTCTGCCACGGTTCTAACGATTTCTGCCACGCACAAGGGTTCGTATGGCTGGAGTCTGGTCCTAGGCTTGTTAAATGTTTAACAGAGAGCTAATGGATAATCCGGCCTGATGGATAATCTTGGCTTTAAGCCGCCGGCTTTTGTCTTAGCCTAATTTTGGATCCTGATTACTCTAGACATCGTCCTAATGACGAATACAAATTCAGTTTTATTGATAATGAAGTCTGATATAATGGAAATTTAATATGATGTTGTAGGAAAGGCTCGGTTCGGATGGTTAATTTTGTTGAAATTATTTTTGCAAGAGGAGATTGCAACTTTTAGCTAGAAATGTATTAGGTTGTCCGAAAAGTTTCTTTCGTTTTATAAGGTAATAATAGACGCACAATGTTTTTTGTTTTATATTAGTTTATTGAATTATGCACGAACGTAATAATAGAAATATAACGAAATGGATCATATAATTCAATAAAATAATATGAAACAGAAATCGTTGTTCGTCTATTATCACCTTATAAAACGAGAGAAACTTTTCGGACAACTTAATACAAAATATACTCAGATACGTTATACGTATAAATATAAATATAAATTAAATTTGATTGATAATGAAATTTGATGTACGTTATTTCAAGAAAGAGTCGAATTGAATGAATCGAATGATTTGTTACGTTGGAATTACGTTTAGAAGAGGAAATTGCAATCGTTAAGTAGAAATAGACGAAGTATAGTTGTCCAAAAGTTTCTTTCGTTTTATAAGGTAATAATAGACGCACAATGTTTTTTGTTTTATATTAGTTTATTGAATTATGCACGAACGTAATAATAGAAATATAACGAAATGGATCATATAATTCAATAAAATAATATGAAACAGAAATCGTTGTTCGTCTATTATCACCTTATAAAACGAGAGAAACTTTTCGGACAACTTAATACAAAATATACTCAGATACGTTATACGTATAAATATAAATATAAATTAAATTTGATTGATAATGAAATTTGATGTACGTTATTTCAAGAAAGAGTCGAATTGAATGAATCGAATGATTTGTTACGTTGGAATTACGTTTAGAAGAGGAAATTGCAATCGTTAAGTAGAAATAGACGAAGTATACTCAGACGTATCGTACACATACAACGTTGAGGACGTTTAGTCTAAGCAAACTTATATCCAAGAAAATATTTGACCTAAGGAATTATGCGAAAGAAAATATTTCATCTAAGGCAACGTTATATCGGAGAATGCATTTGGTTTAAGCAACTTGCGCAGAAGAAGATATTTGAACGAAATTTAAATGTACGATTTCGGTGACAATTCTTATTGCATCAACAATTTCATTTACCTTATTAAATTAAAAGTAATACAGATAGCACAGCCACAGTTCTGTTACGTTCTCGCCTTGATCCTGCTGGATAAAATGTAATTTGAAATATTTTTACATTTTAGAATCAGAGCTGGCTGCTTGGTCGCTGTTGTTATTTCAAGCTTTCCACTAATGAGAAAGACAAAAAATACGACCTAATAAAGGCGACTTTTTAATTTGAAAGCAGAATTTATTATTCATTTTATTTATGAAGTAGAATAACACAGATGCGCATGTTTGGACAACCACGCTTGTTTCGTCCAGTTTAAACCATTTATTTTCTTGAAAGCCAACGCATTTTTTTTAACACCGCGAAACATTAATTATCCACGAAAACTAATGACGACGAACAGAATAACTGTTGATGATATTTCATTTTAAAAATAGATTCTTACGATTTGCAATTTTCAAACTCGAAGTATATGAGATTTGTCAAATTTAATTAGATTCGATGCGATTTCCTTGTAAAATAGATATCTTTGACATTTGACATTAACGTGAGTTTTATTTTACAATAACAATAACTCTCGAATTTCCTCTTAAAATATTATGAAACACGATAGTATGTGTTTCATAATCATCAAACACATACTATTATGTTTCACAATACTTGAAACGCATAGTATGGCGATTTCTATGAAATATACATTTGCAGTAAATATGTATTTTACAGTTTCTGTATGTATATTTTTTTCAGACTCGTTTCAAATTTTATCGATATAATCGTGATAGTCGAGTATCATAACTAGACTGCATTTGTATGCATTTATGGAAAATTTAAACGCACAAAAAAAAAACACAAAATGCACAATGTGCAAAAATATAAAAAAATATATTCAAAGCGAACTACTTACTATAAAACCAAATGGATGAAATAAATATTTACGTAGGTTCCAGTTCTTTAGCTGTGTTGAGAAAAATATGAAATTTCATAAAAATCCGCGGTCTACTCGTAACGAACATCAAGATGAAAGTATGGAATTTCAAAATACATATTACATGTAATATATTCGTAAAATATATATTCTAACGCTTCTAGGAGCCTGTGTATTTATACAGAATCTCGATCTAGTGCTTCCACCAAAGCGTAGATATTCCTGCCTCCAAGCCGCACACGTTACCCACAATCTGTGCAATTTTACGCCAGAACAACTTTCAAAATCAACGAAATACAACGACGAACGCACGCAGCCTCATAAACAAAAACCAATCTGAAATTTGGAAAACGTTCTACTGGATCGACGAGGCGAGTATAATTTACGAGCAGACCGCGGTTCGCATCTAGAGGTGTTCGACCCCTCGATCGAGCCACATCTTGCTGGCACTGGCCGCACACGGGAGATGTTTATGTCCATTTGAATTCCAATTAATGGCACGTCGAGGACACTTTGGAACGCGTGACATATCGCGGCGCATTGTTCCGTCGCCGGCGTCGCCGAACAGAAATGCTGCTTCGACTCTGACCGTTCGAGAGGTTCCTGTGAGATCGATCGATAAAGAGATAGAGAGAGAAAAGATCGAAGAGAAATGGGAAACGTTGGAGAAACGTGGGATTCCCTTTTCACGAGGTCACAGTGATTCTTTTTTTTTTTCTTTTTTCTTTTCCCATTATTTCGCGTTCCCGTGAAAGCACGGGGCTCTTTCATCAAAGCAGCGAGATGCAATATTTTATGGATACCTGGGCCATCGTATGCCGCAACACGCCCGATATTCCGACCCTCCGGCTAACAACTAACTGGCAACTTTTTTAATTACGGTATTTGTTACTTGTCCGGATTCGAGATCGTATTGCTCACCTACGGTATCGATAATAATCGAAAACTATTGTACGACTGTGAATTTGAAACTGAATAGTGGGCGAATAGTGACCAGATTTCGAAGACTGGTTGAACTCTAATAAATCCGAGTTCGACTATTTCAGTCGAACGATGGTTGGTTAAAAGCTCGTGTGGTATTAGTTATACAAAGGTTACAGAGGACGAAAACAATAGATAGCGTTTTTCCATTTTTTTACGGAGAAGCAGTTTGAAAATTGGATATGTTTTTAATTCATTCCACGTTACCCAAACTGTCCTTTTTAGTATGGTTGTAAGGCAAAGGATGTATTTTTCCACGTTATGAATTTAAAAATATTGTTTGTCATAATATCAAACCTACGATCACGCACGCACGAACGAAACTTACGCTTACATATTAGCCAAAATACACACGTTTAATAAACCACTCTGTCAACGAAGGACTAATTACGGAAACTCAATTAATTTGTCGGGAACCTAGAACGAAGTTCCGAAGTGCGTTTAGCGCATTTTGGGGAGAAAGCGAATTTTAAGTTTGTTCCACAAGTTTCAAACATCTACTCTTGTTTTCAATACAGTAATTCGATTACATCCACTTCCGATAAAATATCTGCGTGTACTAAAACCATCGACAGAAATCGTAGAACCATACTCAACTTTAAATCAAAAATGTGCTATAGACTCTTGTTCGAGATTTTCATTCAATTTGAAGATATTTCAACTCCATCGACAAAAATTCCACGTTACCTATCAGCGTTCCAAAAAAAAGGAAAAAAGAAAGGATAAAAAGAGCGGATCAAAATTCACGCTACTTTTACCATTCGTAAAATATCCGGGGACAAAAACGTAGCGCGGAGTATACGAGGACGGGTAAAAGTGTGCCAGGATGAAAAATTTCCGGCGTGGATTCCCGTCGTTGGGCGCCGGTGGAGCGCGTGCTCGCATCAGTCTCGCTTCGTGGCGGACAATTTAAGGCGGGCGATATTAAAAGGATATTAATGTCTGCTAATTAATTCAGCTTTTTTCCGGCGTCGATTCGCGCCACGGCGGTTCCTAACGCTGAGGATCATCGCGACGCGTTTTCCTGTGATCGTGAAGCACGTGCGCACCAAGCTGAACAGGGAAATGTTGAAAGGAGACAAAGTGTTCACGCGTATATAGAAGAAATTAGCCGCGACTCTCTGCGCGTTTTCTCCTCGGAAATTCGACGAAACGCGGCGTCGACGAGCGAACAAACCGTGCTGAAGCACTCTTCCTCGCCGAGTGGCACGGGCGACCACCAACTCTTTCGATCGTGGTCACTACGGTAATCGAGCGGAAGAGCCGTAGAGAAAAATTGTCGTCCGGTCGATTTTCCACGAGCATTTTGTTCGGAGAAATTTTATCACAGCGTTTCTATCGCGAGGCGTTCCCCTCTGACATGGACTCGCATTTAGATTTGCATTCGCACTCATATTCGCAGGGATCGATGCTTCGTTCGATGATCCTTCCTTGTGAAACGAATTATAATCGTCGTTGCGTTCATTTTCTGACGACGATTAAAAACAGCAAGGATTTTTATTTGTCCACTTATGAGAAAAAATTGGACGTATAAAATCTACAAGCTGCTTAATATTACACAGCTAGTATTTTAAGCTAATACACGATAAAAAAGAAATGAATTTCGATCTGACGAATTTTTTACGTTCTAACGATAAATTATTATTGTAAGAGTGGTTTGATATTAATGAGATTATATCGATAAAACTGAGTACTTCAAATATAGTTTTATAGTCTGAGTCGCTGATAAACCAACTTTGTGGTTGATGCGACGTAAAATAAGTAAATAAGCTGCTAAGGTAAGGTCCATGAAACTATAGAAGTTTTTATTTCTGTAATAATTTGCAAGATATATGCCCTCTCTGAAACATTGTACGGTTAGCCAATGCATAATTTAATGATTACCAATATTTGTATAACCGACAATACGAGCTTTTGTTTTCTGAACATTTCTGCGATCTATTGGAGTGTAAGATAAATTCGTTCTGTTCTTATACGTATATATATATATCACATATATTATTGCAATATTATACAATAAATATAAACACAGGCCGAATTTATGTTTCAACCACAGTTGTGCTAATTGGGTTACTCTGTAATTTAATTACACTGTACTTTAATTACATAGTGATACAGTTACATTGTAATTGCTAATTACTATAATCACGAGTGTAGTTAAAATACAATTTAACTGAATTTTGAAGAAGCGAGATAAATATCTATTATTTGTGAATAATATCACGTTCATCACCGATAGGATTTTTTTCTGTTTAACACCTTTAAGTGGTTTTTTATTACAACTTAATTTGTAACTCTGAGTCAGGTACGCGGTAGCTTCAATTACGCATTGCATGAGAGATATGAATTACGAATTACAATCTAATGCGATACGACGTAACTGAATTACTTCGTGATTATAATTCAAGGAGTAATTCGTTTGCAATTCTGCGCAACTCGAGTTAATAACCAATATATTTTGATATCTACATACGTAATAAAATAACTAACATATCAATTACGAGCCAAAGGCGATGTGGCCATCGAATAAATAAGTTGAATATTAGAATAGTATTTGGCTTTGTGTGCTTAGAGATTGAAAGATAAATTTTGCATTTTGTACGATCTGTATAATTATAAATGCAGGTGGAGCTCCTACTACGTTGATTTTCTTTTTGCAAAGATTGGTTAATAATTTGGTTAATTGGGTAAAATAACCAACATATCAATTACGAGCCAAAGGTGATGTGGCCATCGAATAAATAAGTTGAATATTAGAATAGTATTTGGTTCTGTATGCTTAGAGATTGAAAGATAAATTTTGCATTTTATACGATCTGTATAATTATAAATGCAGGTGGAGCTCCTGCTACGTTGATTTTTTTTTTTCTTTTTGCAACGATTGGTTTGCTTTTAATTGCTACGAGTGTTTTTACCGGATGTTTTCCACACGTCATTTGGCTTGCATTTTACATAATGGTGCCAGTAGCAGCGTGGGCGTGAGCAAAATCAACGATTCAGCGGTTTCGTTTGTTTTTCGGGCAATCAGCCAGATACCCTGTAATCGATCTTATTAAAGAATCATTAATGAGAATTTTGTCGACAAGTGCCGCGATCGACAACTAATATTTGCGATGGTGATGCATTTTATGGAATATTTCGAGAGATCTGAGCAAAGAACGCTTAAAATAGAATAAGTACCTTTTATACGCATATCATTTTCAAATTACATTAACAATGTTACGATACTCAACTATCATTATCATATTGATAAAATTTCGAACTGCTATACAGTACGATAAAATTAACTATTTATCTTTAATTAGATTTTCTCGCGTTTTGTCACTTTCGTATCTCATACCTCCAGAAGAATTGGAAATTTCAAAGAAGCGTTATAGTTACGAGACACATGCTGCAGTAGAATGAGAAAACGTTTGTGTAGGATAAAAAACAACGATACGACACACTATAATAAGAAACAATTCATACGAGAAATAGATTATAATATTCCTTCAACGATTCTTTTAAATAATACTCTGTCAAATTCATATAAATCTCGACTTGATGATCGGCCAAACGGCGGCCGGAAGTAAAATTAATTTCGCGGGGCAAATGATCCCGCACGACGTATGGGAATATTCTATTTACTTTCATGAGCGACACTAAGCGGCAGACAATACTAGTCGCGCCATGACGGTGTTTAACTCAGGCTTAACAGGGCTTTAACCCTTGCGTCACCCTTTACCCGTGAGCCCTGAAAATGGTTGGCGCAGATATCCAAGTCGATCCACTGTTTCAATTCATTCGCACGTGACCATTACGTCGTTTCAACCCTCTTCTGTTTGCCTTGCTTTGCCTCCTTCTCGTTGCCCTAACAATGCGACACGGGCTGCCACGTTTCCACGTAAAATTCACCCTTGTCGCCAATCCGCGAACACCACATCCGGTTATAACTTCCTATGCTGAATTTTGAGCGCGAACGCTGCGTAAAACGTTACCAAGCTGCCTCGTTCGATCTCAAAATATCACGATCTCGACATTATTAAAGAGTTGTTTAGTTGTTTTTTAGAGTTGTGAGCAAGATACGGGGAGGAATGAATTATAGTTTGTAGTCTATATATAGTTTAGTGCTTTATATTACAAGCGAGCTGCGAATGTTTATAGATTTGTGGAAAATTTAACACGTTGACTTCTAGCGTGATCATCGGTGACCGACGTTACCGAATATTTCAAAGTGATTAGAACGAGATAAACCTGATGGACAAAAATTTTTTTAACAATCCGAGAATGACTTGAATATCATTGTCAGATAAAAAGCGTGCAGATGAAATATAACGTTTCATAAAACTTAAATGTTATCGTACGGTATATTTCGATCTGTCGCAGTTCCCATGGTTAAATATAAGTGTAAAGTTTATGTGGCAGTCAGCATGTGTGAAAATGGACAGAGTGTACATGATGTACAAAATTATATAAAACATCCAAAGTATAGCATATGTCGTATTTAATAGACGAAACAAATCTTTCCCTCGATTTCATTCCTCTGTTTGTCTTCATAAAAATACGAATTTGAGCAAATATCCCTAGGATTGTTATGAGTATTGGGGTCTAAGATAAATATTATGCTGTAACATATGATACGTACGATGAATTTGAACGATTTATATTTCATTAAACCTTAATTTTCTCATCCGTGCATGATTTTAATGTCTTAACGTTTACATATTTAATATAAATATATCTTTTTTAAGGTTTAATGAAATATGAATCGTTAAAATTCGGACAATTTTGAGGTGATAAAAATATTTGGTAGAAAAAAAGGTTCAGAAAATTGATATAACGAAGTCACAATAGAAACATCGTATACGTCAGACATTTTTCGCGCCGCTACTTTCCTCATTGTCAGAGTTAAATATTTGCCTCGGAGAATATAAGAGGTGTGTAATAATAAAACAACAATTTTTGCTTTATTTCAATTTGCAAATAGATTGGCATACTTAAACTTTTATAATAAGTAACGTAGACGATATTTGATTATTCCGTTTGCATTTATTTTTTAAATATTTAAACGTCGTGTTAGTAAATATTGTATTGACTTTTTGAGTGAGTGATTATTTAAAAGACTTTTCTACATTATATTTTTGTCCTCTTCCCTTCGTTTGATTTATTTATTCTTATTTCTTGCTCCCCTTCTAGTTTACTTTCCATTGAAATATCATCCATTTTGAATCCTACAAATTAACGTTGAACTTTCCTACATTTTCGTAAGGCTCTCCGAATGCTAAAATGCCTGCAGCAGCTTTTACGGAATATTATCCAAGTTTAAACTCGTAAAAAAGTTACGAGGAATATTTCAATGATTCATAACGTGAAATAACGAAGTTGTAACACTTTTGTTATAATACTTATTAGCATGCGACGCTCATACATTTTTAATATTTTAATTTATAACAATTGCATATGAAACTACCCTAACTTGGAACTTTAAAGTTTATACATATACATTAACGTAGCACTACTGTTATTAACGTCTTCATTACCTTGACACCGTAAAAGATAAAGAGGAGTATGCTATAAAGTATACTTTTATAAATACAAAGGTGTGCCAATACGTTTTGTAGCCACCGTAACGTAGAATTAACGAACGACTTACTGAATTTTAGAACTATTAGGTTGTCCGAAATGTTTCTTTCGTTTTATGAGGAAATAATAGACGCGCAACGTTTTTTGTGTTATATTATTTTGTCGAATTACGTACGATCCATTCTGTTCTGTTGAGGAAAACACCGCGACATTTCATAGACTTCATTTCACGTTTGTACTAAGGTGCATTGTTGTAAAATACACGTTTGCGAAAGAAAGCCACTTTTCGAACAACCTATTACCATATTTAACTACTAATATCTAAAGCTACTGTACTATCGTGGACAGATTGTCTAAGAAATATCGGGTGAACCGTAAACAATGTTGCGAGAAAGCTTAAGTGCCGACAGGCCAAAAGGGTCTGGAAACTTCGATGAACCGAGCAGCCCATCAATGTCGCCGGTGCTTCGGTCGAATAGTTGCGCGGAAAAAAGGTCTATGTGACCATGGCTGCGGATGGTTGCGGAACACGTACGTGGCGGGGCTATGAGAAAAGACAAAGGGATGCTTAAGGGAGAAAGACAAATTAACAGTCAGTCGTAAGTTGAGAAGTCAGAAAGTTCTGGTCAGCGTTGTGAAAGAATGTTGTCAGCGTTGTCGAGGAGGGTGGTCCGCGTGAAAGGGAGCGTTGGAACCGTGGTGACGAGAGTTGTAAATTAACTATTTAATTGTCTTAGTCATAGCACATTATTGTATTTAGTTCGCGTTAAATATCCATCGTTTCCTGTTTAATCCATTCTAAATAAATAAAAAAATCTACGCGTATAAAAAGTGCAAAATATCTTCCTCTTCCTCTGAAGCTATTCTACTTGTACGATTTCACTCACCGATCATAGACAATATTCGATGACGCTTGCCACCGGATTTCGGCGTTCCATATTTCCTGCCGATCTTGGATCCCGATTCAGAGATTAACGCGGTCGCGCGCCGGATTATTCACCGCAGAGCACAAACCGCGGACATCGATATTTTTTTCCCGCAAGAGATCGTTCGCAAGCCGACAACCGCGCGTTCTGATTACAGCTCGTCGTGTTCCAGGCCAGCCCTAATTACTATCCGGTCAGTAATTCGAACCTTCCATTCACCTAAACGCCCATTGTACGCGCGTTAAAGCGGATACGAAAACTGATTACAGATATACCAGCCTGCTGAGAAATTCTTGCGCGATCGATCGATAGATTTTAGGCCCCGATTCGGAATAGTAGATCGTATCGTTTTCAATGGTGAAAACGACCGGCCAAACCGGAAATAGCTGGGTGACTGGGTTGGGATAAACGCTGTCCCGATTATGATCGTTATGCACGGTTATTCACTGTGTGGTGGCGATCGAATATCTGGATTTAGAGTACAGTGAAAATTGGCAAATAGAGTTTCAGGCGAATGTCTGGCTTGAATGGCGTCGAATGTGTTCGTAAAAATGGTGATTATTTCGTTGAATAATTTTCCCTTCTACTGAAGTTTTACGAATTTTATCTAACTATATAATAGTACTGAGTTGGGTAGAAAAATAAGTGCGTTATAGGATCTGTTTATTGTCTATTTTTCGTAATGATTTGTGCATTAACCGGTTTACACATTGCGAATCACACGACTGGAACGATTCATGTCACTTTCCTAATTGAAGTTAGAGGAAAATATGAGAGGAAAAGATAAGAGGTTCGAGGAGAACTATATTTTCACGACCACGTTTATTTCGCAGGTGCAATTACTTGCATTATTCTTTTTAATGTAAAAATGTAAGTAAAGTAAAAATGTTTGAACGTAGAATAAAAATTTAATTTTTATATTTTAATTTAATTTAATTTTTTATTTAATTTTTATTCTACATAAAAAGTTACCATGTTATGGTAACATGGTCTAAAATTGATTGATTTAGACGATGCTTTAACTTTACTTTTGTAAAATAGCGTAACTTGGTCCTGAGGAATCGTTTCAAATAACCATAAATAATAGAGATATTAAGGTATTCCTATTTAAATGCTCGGCTCTGTATTATACATAAATGACCATAATTAAAGAAGTATAACGAAAACAAGTAACTGTATACGAACATCATCTTATCTTAAAACTTTAATAATGAAGCATAATGAACATCCTAACCAAAGTTTACATTGTCAGTTGAGAACAGTATTTAACATCTTACGTCAAATAATCATATTGCAATGTATAATATAAACGTTAAACACGCTTTAGCGCTCGTAAAAAATTCATATGTAAAATCTTTTAGTAAATACGTTACATCGTACTTAATAATTGATATCTATGAATCATTCTGTGTAATATGTAGTGAAAAATGCTTCGTCGATCAAGTGCTAATAAAAGTTAATATTAATTTTGACAAAAATATTATCAGTAAGCAACTTTTAGTCATTTTGCACGATATGCGATTAAAGGAATAAGAACCAACGCAATGAACTTAATTTTACTACTTTTGCATTCGTCGAATATATTCACGAAAGAAAAAAGAATGAAATTTATAATTTTACAGTATTAATTATCACGAAATACAATATCGATGATCGCTCGGATAAAGCAATGATTCTACTAAAATCTGAGAGTTGTGATTTTTATAAATTTGGTGATTTCACTATTAACCATTGCGGAAAGCGATAATTACTGAAGAGACAAAACGCCTGACGCAAAAAGAGTTAATCATTAACCAAAAGCTCAGTTATTCCATCCCTCCATGTTTCTCTGACTTCAACCGAGCGTTGATTAAACAGTCTCGCTGATATAAGGCAGGCGACAAAAGCGGAACGTGTTTTTACGCGAGGAAGTTGCAGGCTTTAAAGCGCGTAATAACAGAAGCGGAACAGTAATAAGCTCGGTTGTCCGCGCGCCTGTTGTTTCATGGTGTTCAGATGAACGCCATGCGACACCTGCTGCCTCTGCTCGTCTTTATCGCACGGCAACGGCTTGCCAAGATCGATTATGTCCTCCGTGCGAGATATTTGCGCGAAAACACTTCATACTTTGAGGATAAATTGAGCTCTCTCCTCTCTTTCTCTCAACTAAATAGACTTTTTGATGTACAAAGAACAGTTAGATGGAAATTGCAGTTAAGTAAATGAATACATTATAGCAGGTATAATTCTTTAGTGACTATAATGTGTTAGAAAATTCTTTGTACAGACTTTTAATAGTTATACACGTTATCGGTGGTGGTTATATACCATCGAGATTAAAAATAGTTTAAGAATAGTATAATTTTCTAAAGATAATCTAAGACGAAAATAAGCAATATTTCTTTGATAATTTTTATACTCTACGGTATGTAATTGAAATGATGACGAGTAATGGAAGTTCGATTAAGTTGAGTATTGACATTTTTTGCGTTCATCGACTGCTGTTAATAATAAATTTTCGGAAGGAAATAGATATAGCTAAAGGTCATAAAAATCATTAAAAGAATATCTACACAATAAAATGTCATTAGGGAATTGTTTACAAGAAGCTTGAAGTACATCATCATCAGATTATTTAGAAATAGATTATTTTAAAAAACTTTTCAGAAGAATATGAGATACAAATATACAATATCATTGAAAATCTACAAAATAAATTCCTAACTTTTAAAAATGAAAAAATTCTTGAAGAACGTTCGCACTTCCAGTTTTTTCGTAAGTGCGCGGATATTTTTTTTTTTTTTTTTATAAGTAAACATTCTTGTAATAAAAATATGTGATTCAATAAAAACGAAAGAGAAATGAACAAAAGGAAAATCTGAGATTGAAAAAAAAAGAGAAACATCCTATAGAAGAAAATTTGTTACTTTAAAAAGTCAGTCCTACGAATTAATTAACAAACTTGTTTCTTCTCATACCTTGAAAGACAAAGTATCTCGGACTCTTCTGAAGCACAAAGTTTAACCACCAATAAACTCTCAACAATCCGCGCAAAAGTAAAACTTTCTTCGTCAACTTCTTTTCGTCACGAACCTCTTTTCCACTTAGCAATGGCGTTTTTACGATTTTCGCGAAATCACTGGGACGACGACGCGACTCTGTTTGTCTTGGTAAATAGGACACGAAAAAAGAACGCAGGAAAAAGCGAGAACATTGTCTTAAGCGAGCCGACGTGACACGAAGGATTAGATTTATATGTCCCCGTGGTTGGCTTCGTTATGAAACGTATTTTCATTACGTAACTCGCGTATCCGCTTTCTCGTTAAAAAACGGCGCCGGTTCTCAAGGATGACCTTTCTAATCCCACGCTTCACCGGCAGGAAAAACACGCGAAAGCTTTTTCGTTTTATGTCACCGTTGGTTCTTGTTGGGACGCGAGTAATAATTATTCCTCCGACCAGTTTTTGGTCACCATTTAAACGTTAAATGAAAAGGAAACTTTCGCTTTAATACGTTCCATAGAGCACGTCGTTAATTTGCCAAAGAAACTTCGTTGCGTTTTCCTTTCGCAAATTATAGATACCAAATAAATCGTGCAAGTTGGATATATTTTGACAAATCGAAATAAATAATTTTTTATTGAACGTATGCATTTGAATTATAATTGAATAGATGGAGAGAAAGTTTGATCATCAAGAAACTAAATATGAACAGCGTTAAAATAATCTTGAAGTGACAGTAGCGATGGCAAATGCAGATCAGACAAAATCTCTTTTCTGTTATTGATCGTTGCCAATATAATAGGACGATGAGATCGTAAAATAAAACAGAAAGAAATATATTAATCTAATTTTTAAAAACAGGAGGTACAGCTAGTTCGATATACAAAAAAAAAAAATAACTTCACTCACAATTCCATGCATGATCGCATTATTCGCTTCGACAAGTTGATGCGAATAATTATTTGTTGAATCTTTGTATTGAAACGGTAATTGGATAGACAGAAGGGAAACTTAACTACCGGAAAACTTGGCGTGAACAGTATCAAGTAAGACGTTCTTATAGAGTAGCAGTGGAAACGATAGATATTGATCAGACAGACTTGTTATCTCCGATATCGTGGAAAAACGAGGTTCTAAAATGGTTAACAAGCAAACGAAGTTATAAATAAATAGAACGTAAATATTCCATGATGTAATAATTACCGGACTACGAGATAACTTTCATTTTCAATTTCACACAATTACCGTGGCCACTGTACATTTATAATTATCCAGGAGTTTTTAAATCTCAAAGGAAGATATGTAGCTTTCTGTGTTTTATTTGACATAATAAATTATTCTGCGGCGATTATTTTTCATATAAGACAAAGATGTATTTAAGAAAAATATTGAAAAAAAGAAACGTTGGTATTATCAGTGTGACGAGTCGATAGAACATGTTCTGAATCGACAGACTCCTCTTTAATCGTTTCGATATTTATGTCATTTTTCTGTTAAACGTAATCACAGTATGTTTGCCATTATTTATCAACAACATTCACAATAATATATCTCGCATAAATCCCACATCAATGTATACCAATCTCTTCTCAAAAATCCAGACTTAATATCATCCCACCTCTAATCAACAATTCAAATCTGTCCACCTTTTCCTCTGAAAAAGTGCTTCCTACCAAAAACAACGAACTCGAACCAATTTGCATTCTCAGCCAGAACCAAAATTTGGTCCCTCGGTACAGAACAAACCGCAATCCGCTTTAAGGCCATGCTCGAGCAGGATTCAACATTGGTCAGGATGAAAACGAAAAGGCGTTGAATCTGACGGGAAAATTTGCCAGCGGAGCGGTCCCGCCGTCTATCGCGTTTGTTCCTCGCAGACGATGCGACAACGAGACGCAATGAGACAAAAGTCTCGGGACAAAAATTCTCAAGACCTCTCGCTCGCCTAATATTCCATCCTTAAGACGGCTGGTTGCGCCAGCTTCTGGCGAGATTACGAAGAGAATGAGGCATTTCGCGATTGCCCCAGGGACGATTACCAAGACACGGAGCGCTGCTAATCAGTCCTCCACCCTTGTGTTATTACGGCTCATCCGGGATCGTCGAGTCGTTTTCGGGACGCGGGTTTCCTTCAGTGACACAGCCGCTTAATTCGAACCGGGGAATTATCGTACTAGCTTAGCAGTTAATCGGAGCCACGCGGTATTAGCCCATTGAATGGCGCGGTCGTTAGCCTGGTATGTCGATTATCGACACCGTTACTAATGCTATTATTGGCCTCTTACCTCGTCGAGGATCCTCTGGGGGGTGAGCCTCGCCGCG